>NW_026855599.1:0-5561 GCF_026571515.1 Ruditapes philippinarum
GTAGATCTCATTGTGTAGATGTATAGTGTAAAAGACCTTAATTCTTCTTTGCTTATTTTAAGAGTTAATTCCTTTTTTTCAATTTAACACTGTGAACATTCTTAGGTAGTGGTTTGCCTGCCCGTATTCTACCTTGTGCCCTTTCCTGTTTTTGTTCGGGGTCCTTCTGGGCTCCTTGCATCTGGCTCTTGTTACAGAGTCGGGTGGGGGCTGCGTTCATTGAACGCCGCCTTTCCTTGATGATCTTGTTTATCATATTTTGTCCGGGACATAACTTTGAAACTGCAAGAGGTTCACCTCACGGGGGAGGATGTGTTACACGAAGGATGGAGTTCTTATGATAACTTGTTCAGGAGTTCTTGTGATAACTGTCAAGGAGTTCGTCGGAAAACATCTGTATATACTACAAAAACACTCGTTAAAAATGGTTATTTTCATCTTTTTAAAATGAGTTTTAGGTGCTAAATTAAACTTTATTGATTAAGCTTGTCTTACATCTTGTATCATGTGTCAAAAACTAATTCACAGGCCATTTTTCATCGCCACTTGCTTCAAATCTGGTAGTTTTGAGTAAAAACTCCAAATTATTTGCCAATTCACAAGTATTGACCTGTTTATTTCTGGTCTATATCCTTGCCATACATAATTACCTAATTATAGTGCAAAATTGCAAACATAAAGCACCGGCTAACAGATTTATACCCGATTTTTCAAATGTCCTGGAGTTCTTGTGATAACTCTAAAGATGTCACAGAATTCTTATGATAACTTTTATTATTGCCAGTGTGTTTCTTGTGCTAAATCACGGTACGTTTTAGCGTTTTTTATTATTCAATGAAATTGTAAATCATTATGAAATGTAGTACGCTCATCCTTTGCGCAAAAAAATATGTACTGGTTTCTTAGCAGTTTCCGGCTCTTAGCAGTTTTCTGGCCCTTTTCATCCAGGCATACGGTCTTTTTTTTCTCAGTTAAGCATCTATGTCAATCAGAGAAACATTTGTTTTCTATGTAAAACAGCAGTTATAATAGTACAGCGATTAATATGTTTCAATGTTTTGTCTGTTGTTTTAAGTTACATGAGAGAACTTGCGACACTTACAAGCAACATCTGGGGAATTCTAGTTTGAATGCCCATGCAAAATAACTGAAATCCCATTCTAGTAAATCTGGAACCTGCAGGGACAGTTCAAATTTTTTCGAGAGATAGGTAGTTAGAACCAACCGTAGTTGAGTTTTTATCATGTATCGTACTTTTTTAGGACATAGGTGTGGAAATTATCCTGGTTATATACTTATTTATTGTGGTATAAAATGATACAATTACTTAGCCCTTAGGTAAGGGAAGCATGCCTATATATTGTCTGCTGAAAAATAGCCTGTGAATTAGTTTTTGACACATAATACAAGATGTAAGACAACCTTAATCAATAAAGTTAAATTTAGCCCCTAAACTCAGTTTTGAACAATGAAAATAACCATTTTTGATGAGTGTTTTTGTAGTATTTACAGATGTTTTCCGACGAACTCCTTAACAGTTATCACAAGAACTCATGAACAAGTTATCATAAGAACTCCATCCTTCGTGTAACACTTCCTCCCCCGTGCACTTTTCGGTGTCCAAAACCTATGCGGGGAGTATGACTAAGTTCTTTAGAAAGCACATCATTGTAATCCAAATTAAATATTGTTTTCAAAATTTTAAAAAAAAGTTTTTACGTATTTAATCAAGGCAGTGAAAACAGTATCGAAGAGAGCAAACTGATTTTACTATTTACAGGAAGTTATGGTATTTTTCATAGAGGTCTTGTGCATTTATCCATTAATAATTATATGTGTTTCGCTATGCAATTTGATGCTGGGTCATATGGGGGTTGCGTTCATTGAACGCCGCCTTTCCTTGTTGATCTTGTTTTTCATATTTTGAGTATTTTAAATGTCAATATAGGCCAGACGTGCTCATAATTGAGAAAAATACATGTACACTCAATTTAAACTTTCCAAAAGTGTATGTCAGGTATAAATATTTTTTGTACCTGGATCATGACTGGTAATAAAATTTTGATAATATAATGCAAAGAAATTATAAATTTGTTTTAAATGTCATTTTGCATACAGTATTGTAAATGTGTGTCGTGCCTATCCTTTATATTTTGTTTTATCTTTATTTAATTGGGTTTATGAATGCTTTAATTTTGACCGTGGACAGTAGCTTCCAAATATCAAATAACCACTTTCGTCCATAAACAGGCCTAATCAAACCGAACCTGCAATATCTGGCGTTTTTAGTGATTCATTTGTTCTCTATTTTTATGGTTTGTTCAAATTGCTAAAAGCAAATGAATTGTAACAGTCAATTATTTTACAGCGGCGAAATAAAAAACACCAAGAAAGCGCCAGAAGTATCGCTCTAATATTTAATTTCAAGCTTTCATTAAATAAAACACATGTGCCAGAAAAAAATGTTTACTGAAATATGATAAACAAGATCATCAAGGAAAGGCGGCGTTCAATGAAGCAACAAAAAGCAGTGGCGAGGAGCCCGGGCGGACCCCAAACAAAAACAGGACATGGCACAAGACAGAGCACGGACAGGTTAATCACTAAAATGATAAATAATTTGTAACTGATAAAGAATTCAAAGAAAAACAAATAAATGATTGAATATTAGGAAATAATTTGTAACCGATAAGGAATTCAAAGAAAACAAATAAATGATTGAATATAATACCCACAAAGCCAAAAGGCACAGGAAAAGGGGACAGGAGACCCGTGAAAGGTTGGGGGGGGGGGGGTAAATTAAAGAAATAAAAACTAGGGGCAAAGGGCTTTAAGAACTGTCCATCATAGAGTCTCCCACTTGGTCCGTCAGATGTAATCAAAAAAGGAAAGCGTAGTGTCCAACAGTAAAAGGGTTATTGCGTAAATATTTTACAAAGTTTTACCATCGTAATTCAGATTTAGTTTTAAAATTTAATTGTTATTTAAAAACTCTTTTACGACTAGGTATTAGCAAGCCTGATTTCTATGGAGATATGGTTATATCGCCACATCAGCGTTGTTTGTGCCGTGTGGAGGCTGTGAAAAGTCGCCCCGTACATTCAATCAGGGATGTTATGTTTCCGATCCTTAAAGATCGTTCAGCACGACATTATTGTTGTGCTTGTGGTATTTTAGTTCTATCTATTCGGCATCATACTTGTTGGGTGGCTCCAGTATTCCTCACTTGAATACTGTTGAATCACCCTTAGGATATGAGGCCTGCTTTTTAAATTTGTCTTTTGACGTTATATCTGTGATATGCAGCAGATATATGCAGGCTTCATAACCTCAGATCCCCTTTCAAAATTCCATTTTATTTAGTTCCGCCCATATTTTTCTCGTTTAGGGAACACGCATTTCTTTACTTGGGGGGAGCATATGCCGCTTTTCATGGAATGGCACTAACGTGTCACATTGAAGGTTCCATGATAACCGCCATATGAACACATCTGTGGATGTTTCAAAATTCTACCAGTTCATGGTAAATGTTGAATTCTGCTTAAGCCGGTGCTAGGGGGCGTGGACGGTAGTTTGCACTTGACAGTACCGTCCATGAAGTACTGTCAAGTGCAATCAAACCGACCTGCAACATTTTCAAATTTGTTGCGTTGGGCTTTCTTTAGGGTTTCTTATTTCACTCTATTTTACAAACTTCGTAGGATCATGGGTCAATAGTATTTTTTCTGCGTCTTAACTAAAATTATCAAAAGGCATACCGCATGCTTGGTGTTCAACCCTTTTACAGTTGGACGCTACGCTTTCCTCTTTTAATTACATCTTACGGACGAAGTTGAGACTCTGTGATGGAGAGTTCTTAAAGCCCTTTGGGACTGAATTGTCTTAATGTTCGTCTTCTGTCTTGCTTCGTCGGGCCCTTGTAGGTGATTTTCTTGTTGCTCTGCCTTCCTTTAAAATAGATAAATACAGAATCCCTAAAGAAAGCCCAACACGGCAATATAGAAAATGTTGCAGGCTCGGTTTGATTGAGCCTGTTCATGGACGGTACTGGAAAGTGCAAGTTACGGTCCACGACCCCTAGCACCGGCTTAAGCAGAATTCAACATTTAAACATGAAATAGTAAAATTTTGAATTTAGAAACATCCGAAGATGTGTTCATACGGCGGTTATCATGGAACCTTCAATGCGACACAGTAGTGCCATTCCATGAAAAGCGGCGTATGGTCTTCAAGTAATAAAAAGCGTGTGCCCTAAACGAGAAAACAATGGGCGGAACTAAATAAAATGGAATTTTGAAAGGGGATCAGAGGTTATGAAGCCTGCATATCACAGATAAGACGTCAAAAGACAAATTTAAAAAGCAGGCAACATATCCTAAGGGTGATTCAACATTATTCAAGTAGGAATATTGGAACCACCCAACTAGAAAATGCCGAAGAATTGAATCTAAATATACCACAAGCACAACAATAATGTCGTGCTGAACGATCTTCAAGGATCGAAAATATAACATCATTGATTAAATGTACGGGGAGACTTTTTACAGCCGCCACACGGCACAAATAACACGGATGTGATCATAAAATAGATAAATACAGAATCCCTAAAGAAAGCCCAACACGGCAATATAGAAAATGTTGCAGGCTCGGTTTGATTGAGCCTGTTCATGGACGGTACTGGAAAGTGCAAGTTACCGTCCACGCCCCCGAGGCATCGAGTACTTTGGTAATGGTCATTAGGCTGTACCTTTTTCTACATATTTAAACTTTTACATCTTTTGCGTGTTTTATATGTTTCTACATGATCATTTTGGGGTCCGTCTGGGCTCCTTGCCATTGGTTCTTGTTGCTGGGTCATATGGGGGTTGCGTTCATTGAACGCCGCCTTTCCTTGTTGGTCTTGTTTTTCATAATTTACTTATTTAACCTTTTGTAACCATGACAACTGTTAAATTTTCACTTGGCGGGGATTCATTTTATTTACACTGTCTCGTTTATAGGAACATGGTTGGGCAAAGAGCGAGGTTTGGTGCACTATTAACCGGTTTAAACTCCCCAGCAGTCATTATGCTCCTCCTCTTTTGGGTACCTCTACGTGGTGAGGAGGAGTAACATATGTCCGTTATGGGGGTGCGCTGCTGTGCGCCTGTATGACGGACATATGGCCAACACCCAGACTGCCTGTTTGCCGTGGGCAGCGTCCCGTAACCTAGAAAAGAGGGTCCTGGTAGTTGAAGGATACCCAGGGATCTCCAGTACTCCTAACACACTGCTTTGGCCTCTGCTTTAGGGTAGACGGGTGACCAAGTGAGCCCGGCTTTAGTCAATCGGCTGGTCATGCCTTGCCCTTGGATATATATTTCTTAAATACTTGAAAATTTCATTGAACTTATACGGTCCCGAAATGAATACAATTCAATGCACACAAATTATTTAAAATAAAAAAATCTGAGTTTAAATTTTTATTCCTACTTGTGTTTCTAGTATACCTTTAATTCCTACTAAAACTGCTATGATGGGTGCCGTTATGTTAAAACAATATTTCATATATGCATTATAAA
>NW_026855600.1:0-5165 GCF_026571515.1 Ruditapes philippinarum
TTTTTACTAAATTGCTTCACTTTTAGTCCTTTGTTAACTTTAAATTATTAAATGAAAAACAGTACCATCAGAACCTACATGTTTATTTCATGATGATGATGATGATGAGGATGATGATGATGATGATGATGATGATGATGAATATGTATACCAAAACGTGAAAATAATTAGATATTAAACAGATCATATGAATTGTCTACTTGACCTATAAAAATGATTCGCAAATAATTCAATGAATCATCATGCTTTAATTAAAGTGTAAAGCAATATTGAGACCATGAACAAACATATATTATAAATGACTTTAAAAATAACATACCGCAAGTTTTGTTCACCAAATTCCTCAACGTCAACGTTTAAACAACGAAAAATGGAGTTTTTTAAGAATACAAATAAAGTAATATAAATGACATGATTTGCATGTCCCCTCCCACTGAGTTAAGGATGAGTAGACTGATTGCCTTTTGACATCGTTTTTAATGAAATTCTCTTTGAACAGACGGTGCAATAAAAGTTTGACTGTAAAATTATTTCAAATTACTCATTTAATTACTTTAACTTTTCAAAAAAATAAAAAGGTATGTATAATTTAATATGATAATTGCTTAAGAAATGAATCCAGAACCTGAGTTAAAATAATAAATATTTTGAAAGAAATCGAAATATCGCTGGAAACGTACATATTTTGACATTTTTGCTTCGATAAAAGGAAGTCTGCTTATTGGGCTGGAACTTCTTTAAGGCATATTATGTTTACAAACCAAAATATTTTTATAAGTATTATAACGTTTACATAATGGTTTGTGGGAATGTTAGATGCTTGTTACCTGAAAAAAATGGCGTTTTATTTTAAATCATCTGTCATAAAAGAAGTAAAATGTAAACAAACAAGTATTTTGACTTCCATATAAAAAATAAAATCACTATAACTGTACGTATTGCCAAAAAGCAACAGATGAAAAATATGGTTAAGATAATTGACACATGAGTAACGTTTTGGAAACAATAGAATTACACCAAATATAAAAACCTTTAGAGAAATAAAAATAAAAGCATTTATAAGGCATAACGAACCTTTTAACAAAATATTATGGGTTTTTTTTGTGGTTACTTTCAGTTTTTATTATTATTATTATTTATTTTCAAAAGACAAAGAAAGAAAATTTAAACAAACGCAAAGAATGTTCTTAACATTTGCATGAGAACCATGATTAAAACAAATTGATGAAAAACGTTAGAGGGTCACCAGTTTAATTTTTTGGTATATCTAAAAATACCTTAAAACAACATCTAGCCTATGAGCGCTGCTTTGATTCAATTGAAAGAAATCTTTTATGGTACAAACTAGTGGCTGAAAATGTAAATAGCCGCATGGTGACTGCACTTAAGGCGATGTATAACTCAGTCAAGCCATGTGTACGATTAAACAAAGAGTATTCTCCATTTTTCTCGTCAAAACGAGGCGTTAAGCAGGGAGCCCCCTGTTCGCCGATGATCTTCATGATGTTCGTCAATGACTTAATTAATAATATTAATCATGACATAGATGATATATTTACCTTCAGAGAACTTAGTCTATTTTTGCTGCTTTACGCAGACGACCAAGTTGTATTTGCTAAATCAGCGGAGTCATTGCAATCAATGCTTCGTGACATTGAAAACTATTGTAATATCTGGGGCTTAAAAATAAATATAAGTAAAACCAAAGTAATGATATTTGAAAAAGGACGTCACACACAGAAAGACTTTTTTATTTATGGTGAAAAACTCGAAGTTGTTACATCATTTAAGTATTTGGGTATTAACTTATATAAAAATGGTCAGTGGAATCGTAGCCAGAAAGCAATAGCTCACCACGCAAGTTTTGCTATGAATCGATTATTTTCAATATTTCACAGAATAGATCTACCTATCAGTCAAAAATTATATATGTTTGATTCATTAGTTTCATCAATTCTCCACTTTGGAAGTGAGGTCATAGGTTCAAACCCATGCCCTGACCTGGAACGTATCCACACAAAGTTTTTAAGAAAATTATTATGCGTAAAAATGACAACAAATAGTTCTGCACTTTATGGGGAGTTAGGCAGAGTGCCGTTAATTGTTATACGTAAGTTGCGAATGTTAAAATTCTGGCTTAAAGTACTGAAGTCGGACGAATCTAGTATCATACGTCAAGTTTATGAAATGCTTAGATGTGACTCTGACAATAATGTTACTTATGGGGGGGAAAACTGGGCTCATCAGGTAAAACTTGTACTACATGAAATTGGGCTTAATTACTTTTGGTTGTCCCAAAATGATATTGTGGATCATATATCAATTTTACATATCAAACAAAGATTATTCGATGCCTTTTATCAGTCATGGTACAGCGATATTAACAATTCTAGAAAACTAGAAGCCTATTGTTTATTTAAACATTCATTCAATCGGGATTAATATTTAGATACCGTAACGGTTGTAAAATATCGCATAGCATTAACTAAGTTCAGAGTATCAGCACATTCCCTAGCCATAGAAACTGGGAGATATGATGGTACTCTGAGAGAAAATAGATTATGCAAATGCTGTTCAATGGGAGTTTTAGAATCTGAATATCACTTTCTTCTTGTATGTCCGTTATACAGAGATCTAAGAATGAAATACTTTAAAAGATATTTTTGCAGATGGCCAACACTGAAGAAATTTGAAATTTTAATGTCGACAAATGTTAAAAGTAATGTTACCAACTTAGCAAAATATATTTACTTTGCATCAAAGTTACGAAATGACAGGTTATCAAACTTATGATGTGTTAATTGTTGTTATATACTAAATTTCAAATTAAGTCTCGTACATTATTTTTACATTTTTTTTATCGATGAGTAATTAAAATGTCAGCCAAATACGTCATTATGATTGTTTTATTTTTTTTCTATGAACAATTGAAAATGAAGTCTCGTACGTTATTGTAATTGTAAATTTCCAACAGTATTCATATACCCTGTGTAAACCATTTCTCATGTATTTATGTTGTTGTTATTGCTATAAACTTTGTAAGTTTAAAGCGGAATAAAGTGTATTGTATTGTATTTCATGGTTATATATGTCTGTCTTATATGTTTACAAAGTGTACTCAAAGCCCGAACAAGGTTTTAAAATTATTTGAATGACAATGGTTAAAAAAGTGTCCTCGTTCAGTCGGTTTTAATCTCATTTAACTGTAAAATGGTGTCAAACTTAAACTATTTCACTAATTAGTAGAAATTACAAACTGAACTGTTGGTTCATTTTCCCAATTTTTTTGTTGTTGATCAAACAACAAGTAACGAATAGTTTCATGTGATATGTAGGGGAACGAAACCACAGATATTTCTGATGTTAAGGCTCATGTGAACAATTGTTGGTAATTAATGGACAAACATTAAGAAAGGTATATGACGATAGTCCTAAAATTGCATTGCCTTATCAGAATCCCAATGCAAAATTCAAGAAAAGATTTGCATTAAAGAAAACATCCACCGTTGTCTGAGAGTACAGAGGCCTATAAGATGATTTCACTTATGTTTTATAATATTGCAGGCATACATAAGGCAAGAGTCAAAAAAGCCAAATAACATGCATATTTGTTTGAATTGGTTCACTATGGACCAAAAAATGTGAATGATAAAATCAAATTTAGAGTTTAACCCCTGATTACAAGTACCCGTCATTATCACAAGCCCGCTATTAATAAAAAAAAGATTTTTAAATGGATGACCTCCATTGTACATCTGTGTTTCAATCCATTTTCTTTTTCGTAATTATATTTAAGTTACGTTTTCCGACAAACACAATAAGCTATCAGTTATATAACGGTTATGACTATTCATATTAAGTAAAACAGAGCTGTAGTATGACATCTTGAAAACTTCAGAAACTCAAACGGTCGAGTATCAGTTACATTAGAATTCGAAACATAAATATGGGTTGTTTGCAGGATGATAACAGATATACTCTGCTCAAATTCGATGTCAGAAAATTGCTACATAGTTTCTTTGTAAATATGAAATAAACATGTTTTGACTTTACACAAAGCAGGTATGTTATGTTTGACCCTCTAACTAATGGAGTTTTTGAAGAGTACAAATAAAGTAATATAAATGACATGATTTGCATGTCCCCGCCCAATGAGTTAAGGATGAGTAGACAGATTGCATTTTGACATCGTTTTTAATAAAATTCTCTTTGAACGGACGGTGCAATAAAAGTTTGACTGTAAAATTTAGTAAATTACTCATTTAATTACTTTAACTTTTCAAAAAAATAAAAAGGTATGTATAATTTAATATGATAATTGTTTAAGAAATGAATCCAGAACCTGAGTTAAAATAATAAATTTTTTGAAAGAAATCGAAATATCGCTGAAAACGTACATATTTTGACATTTTTGTTTCGAAAACAGAAAGTCTGCTTATTGGGCTGGAACTTCTTTGAGGCATATCATGCTTATAAAACAAACTATTTTTATAAGTATTATAACGTTTACATAATGGTTTGAGGGGATGTTAGATGCTTGTTACCTGAAAAATGGCGTTTTATTTTCAAATCATCTGTCATAAAAGAAGCAAAATGTAAACAAACAAGTATTTTGACTTCCATATAAAAAATAAAATCACTATAACTGTACGTATTGCCAAAACGCAACAGAGGAAAAATATGGTTAAGATAATTGACAAATGAGTAACGTTTTGGAAACAATAGAAGTACACCAAATATAAAAATCTTTTGAGAAATAAAAATAAAAGCATTTATAAGGCATAACAAACATTTTATCAAAATATTGTTGTTTTTTTTGTGGTTACTTTCAGTTTCTATTATTATTTATTTATTTATTTTTCAATTATGATAGATAACTCTCCTAAATTTGAATATAAATGATTGCTATTATGCAGCTCTTACAACGATCAGTAAGAAATTTTACCTATTATGCAGGTGCAACGTCAAAAACAAACTTAGCGTACATTAATTCCTGAGTTAAATATTAACAGTTTATTTCAACCGTAAATTAATTTTCAATGAAGTACGTATCATGGAGAAAATTTAATGAAGCATCAATTAATTCCAAAATGGAAATATATTTTAAGGTAGGGGCCCCTATATGGAAATTAAGTGGGTTATTCTCTCTTCTTTCTTTTTTCAAA
>NW_026855601.1:0-15457 GCF_026571515.1 Ruditapes philippinarum
TTTTTTTAATGCACTAAGAAAGTAAAATTTTATGTGTGAAGAAAAATGCTTCCAACTATCTCTTTGGACTACATTGAACGTCATTTATGAGAAGAACCCTAACACTTGCTATGACAGTCTTATGAATTGAAGTTTATAAAGTATGTAAGATTTGATGTTGATTTTCCTGAATGACTTGAAATTGTAGAAACAGATTGTGTCAGGCAATTGGTTCAATTATTTGATTAAATTTGATAAATCTAATATAACTGGTAGAAACTTGAATAAATTCATGAATATGAAATACAGTTAAACTTTGTTCGCTCGAACTCAGATCGCTGTAATACCTCCTTTAATGGCTCAAACTCATCTCCCAGTCCCGGCAAAATTTCTATATAATACATACTGTTCTACCTTGGACCGCTCAAAAACACTGATCGCTCCAACTCTCGAACCTGATCTGTATAATATTTTCTTGGGCAGAAATAAAGTGAAAATCACACGTCTTTGGTCGAACACAAAAAGACAACAAAAGTTATGGGTCAACATGTTATAAATAAGTGACAGCCCGCAACAAATGTTTTTAACACCTTGTGATCGTGATAAAGGCAATTAAGGATAATTGATACAAAATTAGAATTGTAACCGATTTGTTTGTGATGATAATATTGTTTATTTGCCATCTTTAGTAACGATAAAAAGAAAATAACTTCTGAAATAAGTGAAATATGCAAATGTCAATAAATAAATGATGTTTACTTGGACGGTTTCAATTACAGCCGTGGTGCATTAAGGTGACAACGGAGTCAATTATCACTAAAAATACCTTAATTGACATTTTTTGCTAAGTAGATTTATCAACCTTTTCTGAATACATTCATGATTTAATTTTGGAAGCAGTTAGTCCTGAAACTATGTTTTCAAACATTTTAAAACAATACCTATACCAATTTTATCTGCTATGCATGTAACCTGTCAATTATCGATAATGCGCCGACTCCTATTGAGGCATCAGTGAGGGAAATCAGTAGTTCTATATATCCATAATTACCAGTTTATTTGTTATTAGTTGATACTACTCGTAATACATGTATCATAAAAATACTGTACATCTTTTATGAATATTTTAACATTATATCTTCTACCATGTAAGTAGCCATTTTATAAATTAAGAAATTGTCGGCCAAGATGTATACTGTGCTCCTCTTAGTTCACGGTACTTAACACTTTAAAACAGTAAAGAACACAAACAATAAACTTACACAACAAAAACTGTTATAAACTGTATCATTTAGTCATTTTTCTGCTATATGACACAAGGAAACAACAATATATTCAATCAAAATTAGTTTTAATTTGTCAGATGTAAACCGTGTGTCGGCCATTTTGAAAACAGTATGTCATCATTTACCTCGCGGTAATGGTGATTTATTTCAGTTTTTTCATGTTTCAGTTAAAATTTCTTTAAGTTATTTTGCATAATTTTAAATATTAAAAGTATCTTTACATTGTAACTCAAAATTCATTTTCCAACAAACAAGAACATTTAGAAAATGATGATTGTTTCAGACATATGCACAAATTTAATGGACTTTTGTTGTTTTTTTGCAAAAGTTTGTAAAATGTTGTTCAGTTTTACGTAAAAATCTATAGATTTAGATTATTTTGCACAAAAACTTTGTTGTTAAGGTGTTTGAATAAAATATGTCAATTCTGACCAATTACAACAATGGTCACATGAAAATATGCCATTACCGTGAGATAAGTGATGACGTGGAATTAGTGATGTTGAGTATAACAAATAATTAGCATAGCGGTAATTCTATCGTTAAAACAATGTAGCTGCGTTTATCCATAATGTGTGAAATAATTATTTATTTATCCCGTAATCTGATAGACATTATATTGAGTTTATGAACTTAAGTACGGATTCAAAAGCTTGCTTTACATTCAACCTCATTTTCTAACAATGTCAAAAGAAACGGACAACATTTTCATGTGAACGCCCATATATGACAGGTGGTCAGGTGTCCCATACAAATTTCTAAAACATTTTTACGATAGTCTTCGGATGATTAATTCTTTATGAATCAATGAAAATGATATGAGAATATATTTTCAGTGAACGCTATTAATTTATTGTTCACTAGTAAATCGAACACAATTTAATATTGTATGTCCCAGAAGAACCTGAATCTAAGTATGCAATGCATAGATAAAATTCTTAATAATAAGTCAAGAACGTCAGATCATATTGATCCAGAAATACCTTTATTAGTCCCCTACCGGTTTAACCGGAGGGGACTTTAGGTTTACCGTCCATCTCTCTGTCAGTCCGTCCATCCACAAAACTGGATCCCGCGATAACGCAAAAAGTACTGAAAATATTTTTATGAAACTTGATATATGGATAGATGGCAGTATGGAGATTATGCACGTCTTTTTAAACCAGGTTTTCTGAAGGAAAAAACTGGTTATTAGATTGAGGTATGTCGGCGGGCGGGCGTAAACAGTTTCTTCTGTGCGCAACTCCTCCTACATTTTTCAACGGATTTTGACCAAACTTTCACAGAAGCTTTGTCATCAAGTGACCTGGCGCATATTGTCGGGGTTTTGTGATTGGATAATATTTGACCTAATTATGGCCCTTTGTTTTTTTTCCTTATATAGAATATATAGTGAATAATTTCTTCTGTGCCCAACTGTTCCAAAATTTCTCAATGGATTTTTACCAAACTTTCACAGAGGCTTTTTACTCAAGTGCCCTGTCGCATATTGTCGGGGTTTTGTGATTGGATAATATTTGACCTAATTATGGTCCTTTGTTTTTTTTCCCAATATAGGATATATAATAAAGTGAACAATTTTCTGTGCGCAACTCCTCCTACATTTCTCAACGGAATTTGACCAAACTTTCACAGAGGCTTTGTCATCAAGTGCCTTGGGGCATATTGTCAGGGTTTTGTGATTGTGTAATATTTGACCTAATTATGGCCCTTTGTTTTTTTTCCTTATACAGATTATATAGTGAACAATTTTTACCATGCGCAACTTCTCCTACATTTCTCAACAGATTTTGACCAAACTTTTACAGAAGCTTTTTTATCAAGTGCCTTGGCGCACATTATCGGGGTTTTGTGATTGGATAATATTTGACCTAATTATGGCCCTTTGTTTTTTTTCCTTATACAGATTATATAGTGAAAAATTCTTCTGTGCTGAACTCCTACATTTCTCAACAGATTTTGTTCAAACTTTCACAGTAGCTTTGTCATCCAGTGCCCTGGCGCATATTGTCGGGGGTTTTGTGATTGAATAATTTTTTTTATTTAATTATGGCCCTTTGTTTTTTTTTAGCTCACTTGAGCACTTCGTGCTCAAAGGTGAGCTTTTGTCATCACTCTGCGTCCGTCGTGCGTCGTGCGTCCTTCAAAAAATGGCGTCAAACTTTTCAAACAACATCTCCTCCTAAACTACATGGCCAATTGCAACCAAACTTTACAGAAATGATCCTTAGGTGGACCCCTTTCAAAGTTGTTCAAAAATTTAAATTCCTTTAAAAACTGGTTGCCATGGCAACCAATAAGAAAAACTTAAAAAATCTTCTTCTAAAAAACCGTAAGAGCTAGAGCTTAGATATTTGGCATGAAACATCTTCTAATGAGTGCCTACCAAGTTTGTTCAAATCAAAGCCCTAGGGTCAAAATTGGCCCCGCCCCAGGGGGTCATTGATTTTCCCTATATGCATATAGTAAAAACTTAAAAAATCTTCTTTTAAAGAACTCAAAGAGCTAGAGCTAAGATATTTAGCCAAAATTGGCTCCGCCCCGGGGGTCATTGATTTTCCTTATATGTGTATAGCAAAAACTTAAAAAATCTTCTTTAAAAAAAACCCAAATAGCTGGAGTTTAGCTATTAAGCATAAAACATCTTCTAGTGAGTGTCTACAAAGTTTGTTCAAAATCAAAGCCCTAGGGTCAAAATTGGCCCTGCCCCGGGGTCATTGATTTTCCTTATATGACTGTGTATAGCAAAAACTTAAAAATCTTCTTTGAAAAAACCAAGATAGCTAGTGTTTAGATATAAAGCATGAAACATCTTCTAGTGAGTGTCTACCAAGTTTGTTCAAATAAAAGCCCTAGGGTCAAAATTGGCCCCGCCCCAGGGTGTCTTTGATTTTCCCTATATGCATATAGTTAAAACTTAAAAAATCTTCTTTTAAAGAACCCAAAGAGCTAGAAGCTAAGATATTTAGCATGAAACATCTTCTAATGAGTGTCTACAAAGTTTGTTCAAATAAAAGCCCTAGGGTCAAAATTGGCCCCGCCCCCGGGGGTCATTGATTTTCCCTATGTGCATATAGTAAAAACTTAAAAAATCTTCTTTTAAAGAACTCAAAGAGCTAGAGCTAAGATATTTAGCATGAAACATGTTCTCATGGGTGTCTACCAAGTTTGTTCAAATAAAAGCCCTGGGGTCAAAATTGGCCCCGCCCCGGGGGTCATTGATTTTCCTTATATGTGTATAGCAAAAACTTAAAAAAACCTCTTTGAAAAAATCCCAAATAGCTAGAGTTTAGATATTAAGCATGAAACATCTTCTAATAAGTGTCTACAAAGTTTGTTCAAATAAAAGCCCTTGGGTCAAAACTGGCCCCGCCCCAGGGGTGTACATCATTGTTTTTAACTATATGTGTATAGTAAAAACTTAAAAAATCTTCTTTTAAAAAACCCAATGAGCTAGAGCTTAGATGTTTAGCATGAAACATCTTCTTATGGGTGTCTACCAAGTTTGTTCAAATAAAAGCCCTTGGGTTAAAATTAACTCTGCCCGGGGGGGGGGGGGGGGGCAGAAGGTCATTGTTTTTCCTTACATGTGTATCGCAAAAACTTAACATCATGAAACATCTTCTAATGGGTGTCTTAATTTCAAGTTTGTTCAAATAAAAGCTTTGACCACGCTTCGGGGGCCTATATACAGGTGAGCGACTTCAGGGCCATCATGACCCTCTTGTTTACTCCAACTTCTTCATTCCTTATAGGATTTACTTTAAAATCCCACATCGTAATAATATGACAAGGTTTTATAAACATAATTTCCTTACTAGACAGGGAAACTTAACACATTACTGTGAAATAGACAAACTTAGAACTCAAAAGATTTAAGTTCATTCATGTCATTCATTCACTGGTAAAATTGAAATCAGAATGTTGCTGGGGTTCTAACCGGTAGGGGACTTATGGATTGCTTGCGATACTATGATAATTGCTTGTTTCTTTTAAATTATGTCAAGCATTTATGTGAACTGATCGGACAAAAATATTTAATATCCCGTTCTTATTTGTACAACGTTCTTATTTGTACAACGTACCATGCACGGACTTTAAATGTCTGTAAGGAGCACAGTTTTTCATTATTTTAATTTATATTCTAACGGAATTTTATACACGAATAAACAAACAGAGTGACACTGCTATAATATTATAATAATAATGATGATGATGCTAGATAATAATAGTAACATCAAAAGTGAAACAATTAGATTACGATAGCAGTACTAACGTAAAATGCATTCCATTTTACCCCACTGAGTAGTTCAAATTTTACCGTCATAGTCATGTGACTAGTGTGACAGATAGCAGACGGACAGTAAATCACATTAAGATTAGAAGAAATTCTGCTATAAAATGATATTTATCAGCAGCTTTTTAATTGGTCTGTCACTGGGTCATAAAAAGTTGTTAAGAGTATGTTACCGCATCGTGTCACCCCCTTTGGTGTGATATTTGCGTGTTATACAATAATTAACAGGAAACATAGGGGTCTGAGAGAGAACAGCCAATTTATGACACTTCGTTTGATGCGCGTCAGACTAACTTTGAATCGGCATAACTTTTTCAGTAAACAAGCAATTTACATGTGGTTTAAAGCACATGAAAGGGAATTCAATTACTGAGGGAACCGTGTCAGGGATTTTTGTTTGCTCAATCAACAACTTAATTATACCCCCAAAAACGAAGTTTGGGGGGGTATATAGGAGTCACCCGGTGGTCGGTCGGTTGGTCCAGACGTCCGTTGCATTTTCCTTGTCCGGAGCATAACTTGAAGACTAATGGTTGGAATTCAATATAACTACATACAATGGTCAAGCACATTGAGAGAAAGTGCAGTGCACAAGAATTATAACTCTATCTTGACTAATACAGAGTTATTGCCCTTTTTTACTCTTCTTTGTCCAGGGCATAACTTGAAAACTACTGGTTGGAATTAAAAACAACTTCATACAATTGTCAAACACAATAAGGGGAAGTGCAGTGCACAAGAACCATAACTCTATCTAAAGTAATTACAGAGTTATTGCCCTTTGTTACTTTTCAATTGCTTTCTTTTGTCCGGACCATAACTTGAAGACTAATGGTTGGAATCCATTATAACTTCATACAATGGTCAAGCACAATAAGAGGAAGTGCAGTGCACAAAAACTATAACTCTATCTTGACTAATTACAGAGTTATTGCCCTTTGTTACTTTTCCTTGTCTGGAGCATAACTTGAAAACTACTGGTTGGAATTAAAAACAACTTCACACAATTGTCAAACACAATAAAGGGAAGTGCAGTGCACAAGAACCATAACTCTATCTAAAGTAATTACAGAGTTATTGCCCTTTGTTACTTTTCCTTGTCCAGAGCATAACTTGAAAACTACTGTTTGGAATTCAATACAACTTCATACAGTTGTCAAGGACATTAAAGGAAGTGCAGTGCACATGAGCCATAACTCCATTTTGACAAAATACAGAGTTACTGCCCTTTGATACATTTCCTTGTCCGGCGCATAACTTAAAAAGGTACTGGTTGGAATTCAAAACAACTTCATACAATGGTCAGGCGCAATGAGAGGAAGTGCAGTGTACAATAGCCATAACTCAATCTTCAGTATTTATAGAGTTATTGCCCTTTGTTCCTTTTCCTTGTCTTTCTGGACTTATTACAGAGTAATTTAATAAAACTTCATCAATGGCCAACCACATTGAAAGGAAATGCAACATACAAGAACCACAACTATCTTTAATTGCCCACAACCATAACTCTATATTTCAATTCTCTTATAAGGTATTCTGTTACTAGTAACATCCTCATTTCCGAAGCAGTCTTGTGGGGGTATTAATCACATTTAGTGATAGTTCTAGTTATTTTTAATTACGTAATATGTATGTTGAAAAAAGTAGCATAAATTGTTTGACGTTACGTAATATTTTTTTGAGAAGGATAGAAAAAATTTAAGACACAGTTCCCCAGATATTATAATTATGTTTATATTCCAAGAGTTTGATGACAAAAAAATAAAAAATGACTTTGATATGACGATTTAAAATTATATAATTGTTTTTATCAAAATCATTTATTTACAAAGGCATTTTTTTTCAAATATGTTATTTTTTATAAAGATCAAAGACATTTAATGCACAAAATTTAAATAAATAACAATAATTACTTAAATAAGTTGGTTTAAATGACATTTATGATAGTACCATGGAAAGTGTCTGTTGTCACCTTAACGTGAATTGTAACAGTGTTATTTATTTATGTATAGAATGATACTTGTATGTGTGTTTATTTTAGTAAATGACTACTCATACATGTAGATGCTGCTGTAAAAAGTTTTTTTTTACATTTTATTTGCTGTAAAAAGTTTTTTTTACATTTTATTAATACATTGTTTAAAATAAAATTTCTCCCATAATAAACATATTGTTCAACATGTTTGGAAAATGATTGCCCAATCAAACTCAACCAATTACAATTGCATGAATATAGATTAACACAGTGTACCATTTATTAATACTTATTTTAAAGCACTGGGATAATAATTCGAAATGACATATTTGATGAACTGATGTGCTAACAAACAATATTGTTTTTATTATTCAGCCTTGGTTGGCTCAAACTACTGTGTTAAGTCTATGTCCTATGTGATAATAGTTCAACCTTGGTTGGCTCAAACTACCGATCTCGCGAACAAATTTGCTCAGACCCACCAAGTTCGAGCGAACAAAGTTCGACTGTATTTAAAGTAACGGGTTAAGTTTTGTTTTGGTGCATGATCATTTATGATTGTTTAGTTTCAGGTTGTTATATATATTGGAGATGTAAAAACTCCAGTAAAAGAGGTAGGAACTATTTTATTATTTGATATTGAATGTTGTAAAATAAGTTACTGTAAAATTGTCCAAATGAGTGCAAAGTGCAATGAAGTGTACTGTCATTAGGAATTTGTATATGAACTTTAATATTTACCCAGTTGAGTGAGATATAGTGAGATATATATTGAGCAATTAGGTTGGCAAGCTGTCAGTCCTAGCTAAGGTGGCCCTCTACAAAATGATTTCAGTCTGATGCATAAGTAGGAGCTAAAATAGATCTGAGAATAAAATCTTTCATCATTTTCTTTATGTATAGGAAAATGCAATTTAGTCTATAGCTCACCAGAACCGAAGGTTCAGGGTAAGCTATTAGTATCAAAGGGGAATGCTTCGGCGTCCGTCAGTCCGCGTCATGCATCAACAATCGTCTTCTTCTCTGAAACTGCTTGGCAGATTTACTTCAAATTTGGTCTGTAGCATCCTTGTGACAGTCACACTTCAATTTGCTCATGTCATTTCAATTGGCCCCTTTTAGGGGTCAACAGAGCTAAAACTAAAAAAACCTTAAATCATCTACTACCGAACTAATTGATGGATGATCACCAAACTTTGTCTGTAGCATTCTTAGGTAGTTGTTAAGTTTGGGCATATGTATTTGATTTGCCCCTTTTAGGGGTCTTTTGGGCTAAAAATAGAAAAACTTTTAGACATCTTCTACAGAACTAATGGATGGATGATCACCAAACTTTGTCTGTAGCATTCTTGGGTAGTCTTTTATCAAGTTTGCTCATATTAATTTGATTGGCCCCTAAAAAAGGGGCCGCTAAAGCAAAAAATAGAAAAACCTTTGTACATCATTCTCCTACTGAAATAATTGATTGATGATCACCAAACTTTGTCTGTAGCATTCTTACTAATCTTAGGTAGTCTTTTATCAAGTTTGCTCATATTAATTTTTATTGGCTCCATTTAGCTAAAGCTTAAATGCCCCAGGTCATGGCATTTCTTCAAATTATTGTTTAAAGATATTCTATGCTCAAATTTACTGTTAGAAAATATTGACAATGGATTATTTTCAACACTGAAAAGCAGTTGTTTCTGGTGAGGGACTCGGGGCCATCATGGCCCTCTTGTTTTGTGAAATTACAATGTCCAGAACTTGGATATAAGGTAAATCCTATAGTCTGACACCAGCTATGAAACCACTTCTGACAACTGACAATAAACAGAAAATTAGTCCCAGACAAGTCTAACTTTCTTAACTACTGTTAACTAATTAATACACTTACACATGGTGGAATTTTTAGCTCACCTGAGCTAGCTCTGGGTGAGCTTTTAGGATCATTGAATGTCCGTCGTCCATCCACATTGGTTAGTTTATCTGTCTATCAACATTGATACTCATTTGAAAAAAATCTATAATTTTTACTTATTTATCATATAATATGTAGAAAATGCAAATTAAACATATACAAAAGCAGGTGTCCATGTCTAAACTTGTGCTGTTATTATGTAATGGACATATTCTATATTTCATAGCAGTGATGACAAAAAACGATTAGAAAAAAATATAATGTGCACTTATTAACAAGACACATTACTCTTTAAACAAGTATGAGAGTGGATAATAGACAAGTAATTATAAGTAATTTACAATATTTGTTGTGTCATCACACCCAATGTGACCTTATAAGAAACTTACACCGGCTGCCGGTACAGACCGGAATATCTAGCTCGAGGGTAACTGTTTACAGCGGTAACGAGGCTCTGCCGAGTTTCCGGTAAATAGTTTCCCGAGAGCTAGATATTCCCGTCTGTACCAACAGCTGGTGTTTGATTCTTTTTTTTGCATATTACATGTTTATCACAGAAATTATGAAAACTAATATTCTCATTACGCATTTTTAGCTCACCTGACCACGAAGTGGTCATGGTGAGGTATAGTGATGGGGCTATGTCCGTCGTCGTGCGTCGTCAACAATTGGGTTGTTAACAATCTAGCAGTCACAGTTTTGATTGGATCATCATCAAACTTTGTCAGAATGTTTGTCTCAATGAAATACAGATCGAGTTCGAAAATGGGTTATCTCGGATCAAAAACTAGGTCACAGGAGCTAAAAATAGAAAAAGCTTGTTAACACTCTAGTGGCTGCAGTTTTCATCCAAATATTCTGGAAATTTGTCAGGAAGGTTGTTTGATGATATCTAGGTCAAGTTTGAAGATGGGTCATGTCCGGTCAAAATCTAGGTTACAGGAGCTAAAAATAGAAAAAGCTTGTTAACACTCTAATGGTTGCAGTTTTCATCCAAACATTCTGGAAATTTGTCAGGAAGGTTGTTTTGATGATTTCTAGGTCAAGTTCGAAGATGGGTCATCTCAGGTCAAAAACTAGGTCACATGATCTAAAAATAGAAAAAGTTTATTAACACTCTAGTGGCTGCAGTTTTCATCTAAATATTCTGGAAATTTGTCAAGAAGGTTGTTTTGATGATATCTAAGTCAAGTTTGAAGATGGGTCATTTCCGTTCAAAAACTAGGTCACAGGAGCTAAAAATAGAAAAAGCTTGTTAACACTCTAGGGGCTGCAGTTTTCATCCAAATATTCTGGAAATTTGTCAGGAAGGTTGTTTTGATGATTTCTGGGTCAAGTGCGAAGATTGATTATGTCTGGTCAAAAACTAGGTCACAGGAGCTTAAAATAGAAAAATCTTTTTAACACTTTAGTGGCTGCAGATTTGATCCATTTCCTGGAAATTGGTCAGGAAGGTTGTTTTGATGATTTCTAGGTCAAGTTTGAATATGAGTTGTGTCCGGTCAAAAATTAGGTCACATTGCCCAAATATGGAAAAACCTTTTTAACACACTAGAGGTCACATGTTTGACTCGGTTGTCATCAAACTTGACCATGATGCTTGTTTAAGACATTGCTTGGATGCGTTTGTGTCAGGTGAGCGATCCAGGGCCATCATGGCCCTCTTGTTTTCATATAGTAGCGTATGAACATACAACTTCATTCATCACGGAAAAAATGACGTCATCCCAAGAACGCGATTCATTCATAAAAAGTGCGCTTCAATGACGTCATTTAAAGCAAGCGACTTGTCTTACATGGGGGGTGTTTTCTAGCACCGGTGTAAACGGTAGATTATCCTGTCTGAGATGCAAGAATATAGTGACCTTTCTTAGAAATGTATCTCAAGTGAGCGATTCAGGGCCATCCTTAATCTCTTGTTCAGTTATGTGTTATTCATATTAAAATTTTCTTTTTCCCCAGATCAGTCAACTATAGATAGGGAACCATCAGCTAGTGGGAGAAGTATCAGGATAATTAAAAATTATGGATGTAGATATACCAAGACCAAAACAAAGAATGGGGATATTATTATTAATAATATCATAATGGGAGACAAGGAGGAAATGAGTGTAACAAGAAAGAGTTCAACAGCAGATACTGGGGTATCCACATCTAATATATCTGCAGTCGAGGTAGCATATCTTTGAATTTTTAAGCCCCCCATGGGCCACATATAGTAATCGCACTGTCCGTCCAATAATCTTGTCCGCGCTTCATCACCAAAACCAATGAGGGGAATTTCAGTGAAACTTCACAGGATTGCTTGTCACTAGGATAAGTTGTGCATACTCTCTTGATTTTCCGCTTGAATTTTTTTTTTGCACAGTTATTGCCCCTAAATGGTTGATTTTAAGCTCACCTGACCACAAAGTGGTCAAGGTGAGGTATAATGATAAGGCAATGTGGTGCGTGGTTCGTGGTCAACATTTGGGTTGTTAAGACTCTAGCAGTCACAGTCTTGATTGGATCATAATCAAACATTGTCAGAATGTTTCCATCAATGAAATACAGGTTAAGTTCGAATATGGGTCATCTCTGGTCAATAACTAGGTCACAGGAGCTAAAAATAGAAAAAATATACTGAACACTCTAGTGGCTGCAGTTTTGATCCAAATTTCCTGGAAATTGATTAGGAAGGTTGTGTTGATGATTTCTAGGTCAGTTCAGAATATGGGTTGTCTAGGGTCAAAAACTAGGTCACAATATCTAAAATAGAAAAGTCTTGTTAACACTCTAGTGGCTGCAGCTTTGATCGATATATCCTTGATATTGATCAGGAAGGTTGATTTGATGATTTCTATGTCAAGTTTAAATATGGTTCATCTCTGGTCAAGAACTAGGTCACAGGAGCTTAAAATAGAAAAAGCTTCTTTACACTCTAGTGGCTGCCGTTTTGATAAAAATATTCTGGAAATTGGTCAGGAAAGTGGTTTTGATGATTTCTAGGTCAAGATTAAATATGGGTTGTCTTGAGTTAAAAAGACTAGGTCTCTGGAGCTAAAAATAGAAAAAATCTTGTTTACACTCTAGTGACTGCAGTTTTGATTCAAATATCCTGGTATTTTATCAGGAAGGTTGTTTTGATGATTTCAAGGTCAAGTTCAAATATTGGTCATCTCCGATAAAAAACCAGGTCACAGGAGCTAAAGAAAGAAAAATCTTGTTAACTCTCTAGTGGCTTCAGTTTTGATCCAAATATTCTGGAAATTGGCCAGGAATGTTATTTTGATGACTTCTAGGTCAAGTTTGAATATGGGTTGTCTCAGGTCTAAAACTAGGTCACAGCAGCTGAAAATAGAATAAACCTTGTTAACACTCTAGTAGTTGCTGTTTTGATCCAAATATTCTGGAAATTGGTCAGGAAGGTTGTCTTGATGATTTCTAGGTCAAGTTTAAATATGGGTCATCTCTTGTCAAAAACTAGATCACAGAAGCTAAAAATAGAAAAAGCTTGTTGACACTAGTGGCTGTAGTTTCGATCCAAATTTTCTGGATATTTGTCAGGAAGGTTGTTTTGATGATTTCTAGGTCAAGTTTAAATATGGGTCATCTCTTGTCAAAAACTAGATCACAGAAGCTAAAAATAGAAAAATCTTGTTGACACTAGTGGCTGTAGTTTCGATCCAAATTTTCTGGATATTTGTCAGGAAGGTTGTCTTGATGATTTCTAGGTCAAGTTTAAATATGGGTCATCTCTTGTCAAAAACTAGATCACAGAAGCTAAAAATAGAAAAAGCTTGTTGACACTAGTGGCTGTAGTTTCGATCCAAATTTTCTGGATATTTGTCAGGAAGGTTGTTTTGATGATTTCTAGTTCAAGTTGGAATATGGGTCGTCTAGGGTCAAAAACTAGGTCACAACAGTAAGTAATAGAAAAATCTTGTTAACACTCTTAGAGAAGATGATTTTTTGGCTTCAGATTTTATCCTAACGGCTAAAAATAGGTCAGGAAGGTTGTTTTGATGATTTCTAGGTCAATTTCAAATATGGGTCATCTCTGATCAAAAACTAGGTCACACATTCCAAATACAGAAAAACCTTGTTAATACTCTTAGGGGTTACTGTTTTTGGTTAAATATCATGGAAACTGGTCAGAAAGGTTGTTTTGATGTTTTTATGTCACCGCAGCATCTGCGATGCTTTGGCATATAGCGATTCACCTGTGTGCGTGTGTGTCTGCAGTGGGTTTTTTTCACCAAAATATTCGGCGAAATTCTCCCTATTCCCCCCTCAAAATAGTATGTTTTTTCCCCCCTCAAAGCTGAAATTTCCCCCTATAATATGGCAGCCCAAATCTGCCTGCAATGAATATCATTTTTTTGCATCCAACTGCCGAAAAATGCTTTTTTTTATGCCTGTAAGACTTACTGTCAAGCAAGGTTTTTCATATAGGTAAGGGGAGCTACTCCTGGTATCCCAAAAAGTTTATCATGTGACACATCAATATTTTAGATCCGTATAAAAATCCCCCTCCTGTTGCATTTTTCCCCCTCCAATGGGCACTGACCCCCTTCCCCCTAAAGTGAAAAAAAAACACTGGTCTGTGTGTTTGTTCGTTATATAGATTATATAGTGAACTTAAAAAATCTTCTTGTGAAAAACCACCAGTCCAATTTCAACCAAACTTGGCAGGATTGATCCTTGGGTGAAGGGCTTCCAAAGTTGTTCAAAGAATTTCATTCCATGCAGAAATCTGGTTGCCATGAAGCGATTTTTCCCCTGAATTGTGAATGGGTCCGGTACCATAAAAATTGTGTAAAAAAGCGTTGTTTCTTAACAAATTCTGAATTAAGCAGTAAGAACATATAATTTTTATGCCACCGCAGCATCTGCGATGCGGTGGTATATAGCAATTCACCTGTGTGTGTGTTTGTGTGTGTGTGTGTGTGTGTGTTATATAGATTATATAGTGAACTTAAAAAATCTTCTTGTGAAAAACCACTAGTCCAATTTCAACCAAACTTGGCTGGATTGATCCTTGGGTGAAGGGCTTCCAAAGTTGTTCAAAGAATTTCATTCCATGCAGAAATTTGGTTGCCATGGCAACCAAAAGCAATTATTTCAGTAAATTTAAAAAATCTTCTTGTATAGACCAAAAAAGCCTAGAGCTTAGATATTTTGCATAAGGCATTGTCTGGTAGACCTCTACCAAGATTGTTCAAATTATAACCCTGGGGTCAAAATTGGCCCCGCCCGGGGGTCATTGATTTTCACTATATGTACAAATAGTAAAAACTTAAAATACCTCTTTGTAAAGACCCAAAAGGCTTAGAGCTTAGATATTTTGCATAAGGCATTGTCTGGTAGACCCTTACTAAGATTGTTCAAATTATAGCCCTGGGGTCAAAATCCGCCCCGCCCGGGGGTCATTGATTTTCACTATATGTACATATAGTAAAAACTTAAAATACCTCTTGTAAAGACCCAAAAGGCCTAGAGCTTAGATATTTTGCATAAGGCATTGTCTGGTAGACCTCTACCCAGATTGTTCAAATTATAGCCCTGGGGACAAAAATGCCCGGCCCCGGGGTCATTGGTTTTCCTTATATGTATAGAGTATAAACTTATAGTAAAAACTTTAAAAAAATTCTTCTTGCAATTGACAAATGCTAGAGGTTAGATATTTTGCATGAACATTGTGAAGTGAATCTCTTGCAAGATTGTTCAAATTATAGCCCTGGGGTCAAATTGCCCCCGCCCTTGGGTCATTGATTTTCATATAATACATATAGTAAAAAAATCAAAAAATCTTATTGTCTGAAGGTAGAAGGCTTAGAGCTTTAATATTAAATTTTGTTAAATGATATCATCTATAGGTACTCTACCAAAGTTGTTCAAATTTTGCCTCTAGTGTCAAAATTGCACTGCCCCGGGGGGCATAGGTTTTCCTTAAAATGTATATAGTAAAAATGGGAAGAAAGCTACAGCTTAGATATTTGACTTAAAATGTTGTTTGGTGGACCTGTATCAAGATTATT
>NW_026855602.1:0-58442 GCF_026571515.1 Ruditapes philippinarum
CTAACAAAATATATTAAACTTTTCAATATATGACAATACCAACACAATATATTGTCGCATAACGGAGGAAGAACTCACAAATGTTACATACTTTTAATATACAAATACAAACACACATGTGAACGAGTGGAATACCAAAGACGAACTCCCCTCTTTGACATTTGACAATAGTATATATAATATCAACCTGTCCTAAGGACATTTTATAATGTATATAAATACACACGCTTTAGAGTCACATATATAAATCATTTTGACATAAGCTAGTCCGCATGCATCCTGAACTATAATACTCATAAATCATGTCATGTTCCATAGTGCACATTATGAAATAAAAACCCCAATATATGTATATACATGTTGACTTGTCATTCTTTTTGAATATAGCGTGTATGACTCATTAGCCTGTGCAACCAGCTATACGACAATTCCTCCTTTACTTATATATAAAAAAAATTAAAAAAAAGTATTAAACAAGGTATTATTTAATATCAAACATTTCAAACTCGTTCTAACAAATTAAAAAAAATCTAAAATCAACTTGACATCTGTTTTACCCCTAAGGTAAGGATGTTTTACATCAACCTTTTGTTACTTTATTCTCAAAGAAAAATCGCCGAAGGTAATATCCGGTCAAAGATGTCCGGTCAGAAATGTTATCTAATGACTTTTTATTACTTTATTTTTAAAAGAGAAAAAATCACCTTATGTCATATAATCTCTGATTGGTCAATTGAATAACGTGTGTAACCTTTTCATGTTTGAATTCATTTTAATAGAGAAATGGATAGATACAATGCAGCACAGGTAAGTTTACTTTTGATATTAGTTTTAAAAGTTTTGAATAAGTAAAATAATAATTATGGTTAAATGTTCGATTAATCTTTATGGAAAAAAAAATACAAAAATAATATGTTAAAGTGATATAAGGTAAATATTATAGCTTTATAAGTTTTTCAATAAATATTAAATTTCCTTTATTTCATCATAAAAAAAAAGAAAAAAAAGTTAATTTCTAGAGATCAAGAAAACATAAAAAACAAACAAATAAGTTAACAATTTTCAAAGAACAAATTATTTTAAGAATATTAATTAGAAAAACTTTAAGGTATAAAATTTAACAGAATTATGTGTATGATAAGAGTAAAAAAGATATTTATATACGAAAAAGTTAAAAAAATATTATAAACAATTGATAAATTAAATTGATAAAATGTCCAGGTGTTTCATTTCCTGTAAAACGTGTATTGTGCATGCGCATTGAACACTTCCTGTGACGGGTATATTTTTGTAACAGGTACTTGCTGACATCAGTATGGCTTGGTCGTTTGACGTGTCGGGAATTTCAAATCGTTGGTATGTAGCTTTTTAAAGTATAATTTTAAATTGACACTCATAATTGTTCATAAATGTTTGATGTTCTTGAAGATTCTTTTAAATTAATATATATGTATTTGATATGTGTAAACGTAGACTTTATACACACGTTGATAAAGTTATATTCGAATATTTATTGGCACATCTGTAAACGCTGTTCTTGTTTCGTCGTTGTAAAAAGAATGTCTTGTATTGAACAATACAACAAAGTGATGATAGATCTATAATTCTTCATTAATGTAGCAATGTTTTTTGGAGTAAAAGATAATTAAATTAACAGTTTGCTGTTGCACGATCCTCGCAAATGTTTATGTGATATTTATTTTGGATATCTCTGTTGTCATCAGTATTTCTCTGGGTTTTTGTTTTTAAGTTTATATAACACATAGAAAAACACATTCTATTGATAAACGGAAGTTTTCGGCTTCTCTGGTTGAAGACAGGAACAAAAGTTTATTTGATTCCACAATTTTGTTGTTGTTGTTGTTGTTGTTGACGGCTGTGTCAGCATAGTTATATATTTTAAACATCGTAGACGCTTATTTCATATAATTTTACATCGAAGAAGGTGTTTATGGTTATATCTGCATGGTTTTACATCGAAGAAGGTGTTTATGGTTATATCTGCATGGTTTTTGTTGTACATAGTTTGACATCGTAGAGGCTGACTGTAATATTTCTAGTCAGGCGGTGTTTGACTGTACCGGCGAATTCGCTCGCACCTCTCTGTCTTGGCTGGACGACAAGTGATCGTTAGACCAATATTTTGCATTTTCGTCCGTTGTCAGATCGGTTAATAGATATTATATACAATAAACATAATTTTGTTTCAGATATATGAACAACAAGACAACTGTCATAAAATGCATAGGATAAGAATTCCAATGAAAGATGTTCTCTAGTGTAAGTATCTTATTTATGTAATACTTGATATTTAAATTTTTTTTACTTTTCTAGACATATTTTGTTACTTTTTAACTAAGCTATTAACTTTAGTTTTATTTCGACAATAAGACTTATCCCAATTTAAACTTTATTTAATGATTGTGCGTTGACAGTTGAAACATGTATGTATACACATGTTATTCTAATATGAAATAAAGTAAATAATCAATTTGAAACTCATGATTAAGTGCTGTCATTTACTTTGAAATGCATTTTAATTAACCGATCTATTAATAAACATATAGCGAATAACGATCATTTTAAGCAATAATAAAAAAAAATCTAAGATATATAGTTCTAATAAAAACAACTTGAAAATTAATATAAATGAATACAACCACCAAAAATATAAAGATATATGGTTAAATAATGTAATTTTCTGTTTTGTTTTATTATCGTTTCTTGTAACATATATATTTTTTTTTCTATAATAACTATTTACAATGCCTGAGGTCAATTTACCGAAAATTAGTATAGCATATAACACGGAATATAACGTTCTATAGCATACTGGCTAATCCTTGTAAAAACATTTTAACATTCGGTTTCAAGCGTTTATTATTACTATGTACCTTTGTGTTTACTTTACCAGATACTTTATATCGAGGTTTTACAATACTTTTCTTTTTAGTAGAAATAGAGTTTATAAACATTTCATTATCTGAATCGTTATCATCAGCCATTGAATCTGACTGAATAGCATTATATGCTGCTTGTGACTGAGGATTGCTATTTACTTGTATGGAATTTGAGTCTGATAATTCTGAATCAGTCTGCGATTGCATTTCTTCTGAATGTGCATTACTTTGAGCATTTTCATTATTTGAAATTTGTTGTTGTTGTCGAAGATGTTTCTGTAATTCGGCTAATGGAATATCATCTTCACTATCAGAATTTGACCTTTCTTTTCTAACATTCTTAGCAACTTGGGGTAATACTGATTCTGGTATTTCTGAAGCATCATCAGTATCGCTATTTTCAGGTGTAACTACAAATGTGTATATACATGTTGACTTGTCATTCTTTTTTAATATAGCGTGTATGACTCATTAGCCTGTGCAACCAGCTATACGACAGGGTCCAAGTGGACCATATCTCTACCCGTTGTAGGGTGCAGCTGAACCATCTCTCTTCCCGTTGTAGGGTCCAAGTGGACCATCTCTCTTCCCGTTGTAGGGTCCAGGTGGACCATCTCTCTTCCCGTTGTAGGGTCCAGGTGTACCATTTCTCTTCCCGTTGTAGGGTCCAGGTGGACTATCTCTTTTCCCGTTGTAGGGTCCTTGTGGATCATCTCTTTAACCGTTGTACAGTTTATGTGTACCATCCCTATTTTGGTTGTTTGGTCTCTCTTCTTGTTGTTGTATTGTTCGGCTGGAACATCACGCCTTTCGTTGTATAGTTCATAAGGAGTATCTCTTTCCCCCAAATTCATACTTGGTTCAATGTCAAAGAGAGATTCTGTAGGAGTTATACTTGTGGTCCATAAGTTAAATAAATACGCATCTACACCATCTGCAGTTCTTCTACCACGTAAACCCCTAAAGCCATCCTCTATCTTGTCTGAGAGTCTAGCGTCATAAGCTTTTATTGGTTCAGACGTTCCACCATATGATGGTATAATCTCATGAGCTTCTATTCCACTTTTATAATCTAAACAAGTAATAATTCGATTCATTAATTATATTCTACTGACATAATTATATTCTGTAATAAAATTCATGTGTAATCACATGACTCCAAAAACTATTTATAAATCGAATACTTATCTTTATCATATGAATGGAACGTAAGAGAAATGTTTGTGTACGCTATATCATATCGAATATCGAATTTGTTAAAAAAATTATATTTATTAAAGTCTAGTACATTAAACAATACAATAGAAAATTCCTAAGTGAAATTACAAATTGGAGGTACAGGAATTATTTGAACACTAAACACACTTTTTATTTCTCTAATATGTTTTCATATTTTTTATTAATTTATTATTATTATTATTATTTTTTTTTTTTTTTTTGGGGGGGGGGGGTCGAAAATAACACAGGCGTTTCTCTTTTTTCTTTCTGAGACACATTAAGAGATCAACTTCGAATGCATTGAAAGGCCGATGAATCATATTTACAAAAGTATTCTATGGCAACCACACTACGATATTTCTGTTATACATATATTTAAATTTTTCCATCAAAAGATCGTTAAAATATAATTATATAAAGAAAAGTTGTCGGTGGCCAGCGACGCTCGACAAGCAAGTTGAAAGACTTGTCACAAAGTGTTTCATTGAGTATAATAATGCTTACCCATATGAATACATTAAATTGTCCAGAAAAAAGTACAAAGGCTTGTTATTAAAGCAGCATGCCTCCAGATTCATGCAAATTTTCATGAAATATTTGAAAATGTATTTAACAGTTAAATATTGTGAAGAAATCAAACGGAAGTAATTTACACATTACAAACATCACTCATAACCCATGCAAATTACCAAAATGTGGTTAAACTGTCAAAAATAGCCTTTACTGCGTTAGTAACGCAGTAGAATTATGGTGATAAATACTAAAAATCGCAAAAAACACATGTAAATTATTATTTAAATATTAAATCTGTTTACTTTTCCTAAAATGTTAGTAAATTTTTCTCAGGTTTGATTTTATTGAAATATTTTGTCTTATCCAGAGGCACGCAGCTTTAAGATGTTTTTTCGAGTAAATTATTGATTGATTATTATGAATGCATAAAATTATCACAAAAGGCACAAACCCTTCAGTAGTTATGGAGATACCAGCTTACACGCAAATACTTAACCAAGCATTTCTAAGTTGAAAAGGGGAAATAATTATGCAAAAAAGCAAATTGGAGTTACCAATCATGTTAGATAATTACAAAGAAGAAGCATATGAAGTTTAAATCCATTCCCTTCTGTAGTTGTGGAAATACAAGCTTACACGCAAAACGTAACCAAGAATTTCTAAGTGGAAAAAATGGGCATATATATGCAAAAAAGCAAATCAGAGTTATGGAACTTGTGCCAATCATGTTAGATAATCACAGGGAAACAATGTGTGAAGATCAATCATTTCCCTTCAGTAGTTATGGAGATACCAGCTTATATGTAAAAGCTTATCCACAGTGACGCCGATGCCATGGATGACTGCATTAGCTCGTATATTCTGCGAAAAGTCGAACTAAAAAATGAATGTTTGTATGAGATGATGCTCACTTATAAATAAAAATGTTCAACGTAAAATATCAAAAAGAAAAAAATCAATTTTAAACTTTTACGACTGCCTATACGCATTTATAGTTTTTTTTACAGCTGATATTCTGTATAGGCTTGATGATATATCTATAATTATTGATATAATATTATTATTTTGACTTTACTTGATAAAATATTATAAATAACAACAACAAAAACAACATCTCATTAGTATGTAAGATACAATGTACGCTAATTAAGAACAATATTAGAAACAAGAATTCTATGAAAACTTGCAAACTATGAACAAAGACTTACCACGTACAAATATGTTGAAGACAATGAAAATAAAAACACATGCTTTGGAGCTCATTCTGAAATGCTAAGTGATATGTTTTACATGATCACTCATACATATATATTTATAACACATCTGTTGTTATCTGTATACATGTAAAATGATATTCATTACATTTGAAATTCATAACTGAATAATTAATTAAATGTGAAAAAATATAAATTAAATTGAGATTTGAAAAGAAAACCATATCCCATGCACGATATTACTAGTATATGTTGAAACAATAAAAAAGGTATTGCAACACTATCATGGGCCCTTCCCTATAAATTTCCATAAAGTAAAGACAGTGTTATATTAATAGTAAATATGCATTACGTAACTACACATTTTCATTTTAAAAGTGTAAAGACAAGCAAAAAGATTGGAGAGAGAGAGAGAGAGAGAGAGAGAGAGAGAGAGAGAGAGGGAGAGAGAGAGAGAGAGAGAGAGAGAGTTGCTGTGTTGTATAAAATTTTTGTGTCACACGAAACCACCATCTGAATTATGAATGAGATTATTTGTAAATAATTCAAAATTCAGATTACTACAGTTATTCCTAATACGAGCATGGTAGACAGCAGATACACGACCACCTTTGATATAATATTGCGACATAACCGGGGCTGCATTTAATGCTTTATTTTTAAATATAGACAATGTTTTTGATTCTCTTATATTTGTTGGTAATTCGTTCCAAAATTGTATAGAGGATTGAATGACAGACTAAGCATAAATTTCTGTTCTTCTTGCTATAGAAGCATAATTAGCATCATTACGCAGAGTATAGATGTAGAGAAACATTTTGGGCGGTTGGTGGGAATATCTGGGATATTTACGTTATATTTATACCAGTTACCGCCATGGCCAAATGTGACACCTAAATGTTTATGTCAGTCTACAAAATTAAGAGTATGAATCAGGTCAATTTAGATTGATTGATAGTTTCTTCGATTGTATTTACATTGTTTGATGTCACTGCTAGAGAACTGTCGTCTGCAAAAAGTAATGTTACACTTAAGAGAGAATCCGCTATATCGTTTAAGTATATTAAAAGAAAAAAGGAGGTCCACGGACCGAGTCTTGGGGGAACTCCATCGTATATATACCTAGATAAAGAAAAGGAAGTATTAACGAGAACCTTTTGATTCCTATTTTTAGATAATTTTTCCAAATCAATTTATTAAATTACCTTCTACTCCATATTGTCTTTTTTTGAAAATTAAACTTTTATGCTGAATTCTATCAAAACCATTTGAAATATCACGAAATTTTACACATGTCGATTCCCTGGAATCAAAAGACTTACACATGTGGTTATAAATGTCTTTTAATTGATAAAAAGTGGAATGTCCTAGAAGGAAACCCGATTGGTTTTTAAAAATAAGAGAATGTTCATTGAGATAGTTATTATTTATGCTTGTGCCCTAAACGAGAAAACAACGGGCGAAACTAATCAACACTGGAATTTTGATAGGAGATATAAGTGTTTATGAAGTCTACGTACGGGACGGTTTTTGAATTGTGATAGGCCTTAGATAATTATAGACGAAATATTATTCTGTTATTACCCTTTATCAGCTTTTAAGTGCTATATGTAACGCTGTATAACTGTATCTTACATACACTTATTTTCGTTTTGTTTTGTGATTTACTTCCTTATTAATAGGATGGTATCTTTCCTTAGTATTTATTTACAAGTATATGAATTGAGACATGTTGATAGTATATTCTATCTATAGTTTACGTTTTCTGATTGCTAAAATACTGTGTAACTTAATGATATATGTTTTATAAAGTGTAACATTGACCATTTGATTGTATTGTATGCTTTGTTATATGTACTGTGTATGCATGGACATATTGTCCAAATGTACTTTGAAATAAACTTGAAACTTGTATAATTTTACAAACTCAAGTGTCAACTTCTGAAGTAAAATCAGTAATATTACATTATTTAGACTCACTAAATAAAAATTTATACAATGATGTTCATCTGCAAAATGAATCAGTAAGATGTATATGTAATGAATCTTATTAATTTAATCTGCTTACTTTTAATCGTTTCCGACATATTAATTGATATTGATGATAAAATAGAATAATGAGCAGTTTTTCATCCGAATCGAGGCGACAAAGTGCTTTTTACGAAAGTTCAACGGAATAGCTATGCATTTGAATATAAATGTATTAAAATATTTCAGGTAACCTTTTCACTCCTAATACATATGATGCTTAGACGGAGGGCGATTATATGTACTCCGGAGCTTAAGGCTCATATGATTTTTGTAATAATACTATGACTTAAAACACATTTAAGGTCATTGAAAATAAAAGACAACTTTTGCCGATTTAGAAATATTTATTATATTGTAGACCCACAACCAAAAGAATATCCTAGGAAAATCAAATACATGTATGTATAAAAACATGATGATTAACATTTGAAAGGAAAATATATCACAGATGAGACGTCAAATACAAAGTTAAAGGGCAGACATACCCTAAGGGTTATTTGTTTTACCCTGATTTGTTCACATAACATTTTGTCATCATCAATAGTATAAACAAATTCTAGATCAGATTTCAAAATGCACTCCTGACTTAGTCAAACAAATGATTTAAATAAGCATTTTATTGACAGGGATAAAATAAGTACATGATTGAGTCATAGGTTGACGGCCAACTATTTCCGTCTTATTCATATTGTGAAGGAAACTGAAATGTATGTTTTGTACTGTATTACAGAAAGTGAAAAACCTGAGGTAAAAGAGGTGTACATGATTTTCATCATGAGATATAAAAAACTTGAAAACATATTTGCACCACTCTCTAAGACCTGAATTGTTTTACCTGATTTGTTCAAAAATCTGTTATTATAAATAAAAAAGCATTGAATTGACATATCACAGAGATAAAGTAAGAAAATGACGGAGTCATGGGGTGACGGCAAAAATATTATCCACATTGTCAAAAACACTAAAATGCAATTTTAGCACTGAATTACTTTAACTTTTAAAAGGAGACACAGGCAAAATTGTCATGTCTTAGTTTTGAATGTTTCATTCATTATTCTGTAAATGTCCTCAAAATAGATACAACAGGCAGTCAAAGGAACACAACTTTTCTCTTTATAAAGAAAAAAATGGAGGTAACCTTACTTGACCCACGTGGGTCAGGTTAGAGCGGTTAGATTTCACAATATATGTCACATTGAACTATGGGACCGTTTATGACTTAGACTTGTTTGAATCATAAAATATTGAAAACATATGGTATTGTAGCTTCCAGGGTTTGTTCACATAACTTGTTTTAAAACTACTCGGTGTTTATGTTTGCGTATAAATTCCGTTTAACATATGTAAATATATTTACTCTTCAAACCCAAAATATATGGAATTTATTCAGAAATTCATGCTAAGACTTTAAAAATGTCATTTTAGCATTCTTTTAGTACATAAGATCATTTCAATATTTTTGTCATTATTTTGCCTGAATATCCCTGTAAAAAAGGTGTAGATGATTTTCTTTATGAGATATAACAGAAACTAAAAAATAATTGCATGACTTTCCGATACCTGATTTGTTTTACCTGGTTTGCTCACATAGTGTTTTTTCACTATAAATAGTTTGAGATATATATTCATTCATTAACTTGATATAATGCATAAGTGCAATATTTATACAGTGTGCTTTAAATAAATGAATAAGTACAATATCTACAGAAAAAAGAAGCATCTTACAAATGCCTTATGACAAATAAAAACATGGTCCTCGCTTAAAAAACATTCAGAAAATTGAGCCATGGGTGGGCGTGAGTATGAATTATACACAAACGATAAGGTAGATAAACAATAAAAACGATGATATATTTCAATTCGTAAAGAAAAAACTCCCGACTCCAAGCAATGATTCAATATATAATATATGGTAATTTTCAAAAAAAAAAAAAAAAAAAAAAAAAAAAAAAAAAAAAAAAAAAAAAAAAAAAACACACACAAAAGAAACATTAAATGGTTCAAGCATTCGCCGAATTGTTTGGGTAGAATTAACAATTTACTTTGAGCAAAATGTTAACTTTTTACTGCAAACTGTCTTTAAACAATCAGCCTGTATATTTTGTAGACTGTTTCTTATTCACTTTATTTCGTTGTTGTCAAGAAATGTGTAATATCTGGTCCGTGTTAGTCATCATTCTGCAATATACAATTATTAATTATGATTTATAACAAATGTAATAATACCAGTAAATAAGAATTATAATATTATCATTCACATGAAGTCGTTACGTTGTCAATATTTTCAAACAGATACAAGATATATATTTAACAATTAATCTTTTAAAGTTTTACTCCTTTAAATGTATTGTAAAAATATGTATGTTTTATATTCAAAGATTTCAATACATGTTTATTCAACGTCATCAATGATGATAGCCTTTAGTAAGTAGTAGTAGCGATAAGAAAATTCTTCCTGAATTGAGTTGTAGCAATTTACTTAAACATTATTGGAGAAAGCTCAATGTCCACATTTGTACATGACGTAGTAATAAGATGGTTTGTATACTAGTTGTTAAATTAATGTAAATTTAATTTTAAAAACGCACATCTTGCATTCCCGTGTCTTAAATCTTTATCGAGTACAGCAACCTGTCATTTCTGTTTTCTGGAAAATAAAGTGAAAAAGTTTAAATAAAAAAAAATAAATCTGAAACTGATCTTTTCCTCCTTTCAAAATGGCAAACATGAGTTGTATAATATTTAGATAATGAGCTTAGAGCATGTTTGATATTTATCACCTGAAAAATTATGGCTGAATTTAGCATTATTTGTCAAAAAATATAGCAAAATGTAAACAAAGTAGTATTTTGAGTTCCATACACCATACCTCATCATTGTAATTGTATTTATTTCCAAAATAAAAAGTCCTCGTAATCGGTCAATTAGTAACGTTTTGAAAACTATGGACTACTAAGGACACTAGACATAATAATAAAAAAAATGAAATAAAAATAAAAGCATTTTTTGGGAAATAATTGGCCTTTAATATAAAATATGTGATGAATATTTGGAATATATATGGGGAATTGTCTTTAATATAAGAAATAGTTAAGGAAAGTCATTTGTTTGAAAATTGGGATGCTTAGTTGTTTCTTTGTTGAACGTTTTGAAACTGCTTTCTACAATGTCAATATTAAATGATTATTCACAACCCAGTACCATTTTTATTTAGAAAGTTAACGGTAAACAAGAAAACTTCAGAACTACCAGTAAAAGATATGAAAAGACAAAAAAAAAAAATTCATAACGTTTGTCAAGTTAGACATACATGTGCAAGGAAAAGAAATTAAAGAAAAATCTGATACTTACTCAAAGCTTCCATCATCTGAACAGCGTCGATAGATGTGGCCAGATTCGTTTGTCCTGCATTTAACTTTGTTAAAGCGACAGATATTTTCTTCAATGTCTCTTTTGCCTTGTCTGATTGCAGGTACCGTTTTAAGCGAGATAGGTCGGTTATACACGAATATCCAACTTTCAAAGCAAACGACCTTTCCCTCGGCAAGCGCACGAATTCCCCATCTATAATATAGACATACTTATTTCAATAAAGTATACGATAAATACCTTTATCAAGTTATTTTTAAAGAACAGTTAACAAAACAATCATTTTTGATTATTGTTACCGTTTCTCCAACAGCTATCATTTTTTAGTTTTAAAAGTAAAAATAAAATTATCAAAACAAGTATTTTTTCTGTTATTAAGATTAGAATATATGCCAAAAATGTATTTTACGAATCAGACATAAAGTCCACTGTTATAGTTAAGTCCTGCTATAAAAAAAAGCTTCTAGAGGTACAGGAATATACATTAAGAACAGATGAAGAATACCTATATAAGATTTAAGATTTCTTAAGCTTTCATCTGATATGAATGGGGCCAGCATTACGTCTATCCCTAAATCTCTCTGCAGAACCCCTGAAATCCTGTCCAACGCAATTTGAAAGCGAGGACTATTGAAGTATCTGAGAAAATTGTAGACTCCACTATACGTCCTACATTTCACCACAAATACCACACAGCCTTCTCCAGCGCTCATTATGAAGACATTTCCATTTTGCTGTATTTCAATACAGAGCTGCAAAATACCTTCTATTAATTCACGCGACCCATCTCCTAAGTCCACACGACGCAGTACACGCTGTACAATGGAATCTGTGTCAGATTGTGGTTCACGGTGATATCCAAGCGATTCGTTTGTGGCTTCTTGCATATTGTTTTGATTCAATCTTGTAGTTTTCCCGTCAGTTTGGGTATATTGTAGCTGTAATGGAGTTTCTGCTCTTTCTTCTGCTTGTAAAGCTGCTTGCAGATCAACACTAGCAATGACATTGTTGACTGTCCGTATTAAACTAGTCTCTGCTGCATCAGTGTGACTTGCATTGTCACTTTCGACATGGATCTTTGTATCTATGCCTGAGAAAAACAACAACAACATTACCCAGCTTTCTATATGTTGGAACATATTGTTCGCAGTTAACAGTGAATCATGAATACAGCTTTTCAGTCTTTTTAAGATTTGCAGCGATATTCATTTATATGAATTAATCAAAATATATATGTTGTAGGGAATATTTCCCAAATAAGAAAGTATGTTTTTAAGTTTCTAATCAGAAATTTTACTTGAAAAGTTTCACGATCGGAGAAGAAAAACTCATTTTTCGTATTAATATATGCATTTTGCAATTTAGGCTTTAAAGTAACACACCTTCATGCTGATTACATTCATTGATTATTCTTCACCGGTAGTGACCAGAATGTAGCTCGTATGATTTCGTTTATGCCCGTAGTCCATATTTCATAAAATGTTTTCGTTCCTTATTAAGATTTATTTCTTTACCAAATTACCCTTTCAAGAAAGTTAAAAGTGGAATATCTTTTCTTTACATTCAGGTAAGATTCATACGACAGAAGTTAATAAAAAAGGTAGAATTGCTGAGTTATTACTGTATGTATTGATAAGTAAAAAAATAGTATTACAATTTCAGCATAAAGTCAAAAATATAAGTACTAACTTTGCCAAGGATCTGAATTTTCATCAGTGTTATTCCGAAGTCTTATGAGTTCTTTGAGCAAATCTGTAAACAGAATAAAAGTTAAGCTTATTCAGCAAAAAGAATTTTTTTTAGATACAATAAGGAACCCGTTATACCTCATTAAAATCATTACATAAAGAATCTGCATAAAATATTTTGAAAAAAAAACATGCCCAAGTCGAATAAGGAATAAGGAATCAGTTCCTCATTCCTTATTCAACTCCGAGTAAGGAACAGAAGAAGATATGCAGACAGAACGCAATTGCAGTTATTTCTGATAAGTCTGCATAAGTATTGCAAGGATCAATCATTTGAATCATTGCATAAAGCATATGCATACAACTATTTGGAAAAACTGTTGAAGTCGAATAAGGAACAGAAAAAGATGACACCAGTTGCAATTATTTCTAATAAATCTGCATTAGACTTGCAAGGATCAAAGGTCGACATGTCCTAAATAAATGACAGTCGGCGACACATGTTTTTAACACCTCGTGATTGTGACAAAGGTAATTAAGGCTAATTGATACAAAATAAGGGGTGTTGTAACCGATTTGTTTATGATAATTTTGTTGATTTGCCGTTTATGGTAACGATAAAATAAAATAACTTGTGAAATAAGTGAAATATGCAAAAGTCAATAAAGATTGGCTTTTATGCAGACAGCTTTTATAACAACCGTGGTTCATGTAACGTGAATTGTTACAATGCTATCTATTTATAGAAATACTTGTACATGTGTATATTTAAGTAAATGACTACAAAAAAAATGCTGCTATAATTTTTTTTATTTCATTATCTTATAAATTCATTTTTTAAAATTAAATTCATCTCTTAATAAAAATACAAATATATTTTGAACATTGTTCAACAAGTTTGGTCTGATTGCCCAATCAAACACAACCAATTCCAATATGCATGAATATAAATTACCACAGTGTACCATTAATACTTAATTGAAAATACTGGAATAATAATTCTGAATATAACATATTCCACAAACAGATGTTTTAAAAAGCAATTATATTGACGTATTTATCATTCGACCGGTGTAAGCTAAAAAACCTCTTAGGCATATGATCAACTTAATAATAGTTCAACCTCGGTTGGCTCGAACTACCGATCTCTCGAACATATTTGCACAGGCCCTCCGAGTTCGAGCGAACGAAGTTCGACTGTATTAAAATCATTGCATAAAGCATCTTCATGAAAATATTTTAAAAGAAACAAACTTATATTGTATGTTAAATTGAAAAATAAGTTAAAAACAAATACAAACATGTATACAGTATGTATGACACGAGTTGTTAATTAAAGGAATTTTAGTAAAAAAAGTAAATGAGTAAAATACTTCTAACCTAAAATTTGATTAATCCCTTCTCTGTTTTCTGGATAATGTCTGTTTGTTAACGCTGCAGCTTCTAAAAATGAAAATGATAAATTGAAGAAAAAAACACACACAAAATAATAACCACCAGCAACAAAAGAAATAGAGGATATTCAATGAGTGTAGTTTAATATTAAATTTATTGAACGAGTTGAATAAAATCATATTATGTGAGCCTCTGGCGAGCAAAATATTGTTTTATTCAACGAGTTCAATAAATTTAATATTGAATCTACACGAATATAATATTCTGTTTATCACATATATAAAATAAGAACTGTTAATTGTTAAAATGAGTTATTTTTCAATGACGCGCCCATAGTGTAATGCTAACAGCGCGCTTTAACGCTACTACTTATAAAGATCGTTGACAGGTTACATGGCCCTATATAAACGGCTATTTGTAAATATAACACGAGCCGTTAGAGGAAAAAGTAAGATTTCTTCATGGATCGACAGCAGCCGTGTATATAAAACTGTATTAACGTCAAGATTATCCAATGAAAAAAGACGTTAAAAACGTGCAGTATTATAAAATGTTTCTATATAGCGGAAATGACGTCGTGTCAAAGTGTTATTACACTAGTGTAATATCGTTTTTAGCTCGACTATTCGAAGAATATGAGAGCTATTGTAGTCGCCCCGGCGTCGGCGTCAGCGTCCGCGTTGGTTAAAGTGTTTTGTAAAGTCAAATATCTCAATTTTTACTTGAGATATTCAATTGAAACTTACAATACTTATTTATAGTAACAATGTACATCAGATTGACAAGTTGGATAACTCTGCCTACAATATTGACAGAATTATGCCCCTTTTTAACTTAGAAATTTTTGTTAAAGTTTTTTGTAAAGTCAAATATCTCAATTATTGCTTGAGATATTCAATTGAAACTTACAATACTTATTTATAGTAACAAGGTACATCAGATTGACAAGTTGGATAACTCTGCCTACAATATTGACAGAATTATGCCCCTTTTTAACTTAGAAATTTTGGTTAAAGTTTTTTTGTAAAGTCAAATATCTCAATTATTGCTTGAGATATTCAATTGAAACTTACAATACTTATTTATAGTAACAAGGTTCATCAGATTGACAAGTTGGATAACTCTGCCTACAATATTGACATAATTATGCCCCTTTGGAACTTAGAAATTTTGGTTAAAGTTGTTTTGTAAAGTCAAATATCTCAATTATTGCTTGAGATATTCAATTGAAATTTAAAATACTTTTTTATAGTAACAATGTTCATCAGTTTGCAAAATTGCAAAACTGCCTGCAATATTTGCAGAATTATTTGCCCCTTTGAAACTTAGAAATTTTGGTTAAAAGTTAAAGGTCTTCAAAGATATTTACTTGAAACTTTACACATGCACTTAGGGTCATAATTGGTGGGTCATAATTGTATGTCACTGACCAAGTTCCATAACTCTATCTTGCATAAAGGCTGATTCATATCCCCTTTTCCACTTAGTCTCTTGGTTAATGTTTACATGCAAGTTTTACATATCTCAATAACTATTAAAGATATTTATTTAAAACTTCACATATGCATTTAGGGTCATAATTGTAGGTCACTGACAAAAATCCATAATTCTATCTTGCATTTAGGCTGATTTTTCTCCCCTTTTTCAACTTTAGAAATTCATGGTAGGGTTTTGCTTGTAAGCTGTTATCTCAATAACTACTGAAGGGTTTGTGCCTTTTTTGGGACACTTTTATGCATTCATAATAATAAATCAGTGATTTACTTGATAAAACATCTTAATAACAAGCCTTTGTACCTTTTCTGTCAAATTTATGTATTCATAGGTAATTAGTATTATTATACTAAATAAAACACCCTTGTGACATTACCTTCCGAATAGTCAAGCCAATACTGTATAATTAGACTCTCTCTAAGGCCTATAACATGAATTTATTAAAAAATTAGCCCTTTTGTGAACTTAAAATTTTTTTACATTATCAAGGCTCCTTTATTATCAAGCACTAAGAATAGTCGAGCGTGCTGTTCTACCGACAGCTCTTGTTATCAAAATGGCTTTATTACACTCCTGCGCCGCGGTTTATGTGATAAACGAATTTTGAATGTTTAAACACGATATAAAGGTTTATACAGCGCCGGACTACAAATAGATAGCATTGAGTGCATCAGCCAGGCCACACTTTCAATATCAATCATATCGCATTTAAAATCAGCTAGATGAGAAAACAACAAGGGACACAAGGAAACTGTCATCAAAACAGTATGAAACAACATAGACATACATCTGAGGAACACAGAGGGGCACCGCCTTGGAACGGTCAGCAGCACAAGTACTGCTGGGGAGTTTAAACCGGTTAATAGTGCAACAAACCTCACTCATAGCCCTTACATTTTCCTATAAACGAGACATATGGAACGCCTGGACTGTCTTATGTGTAGAATGACTGATATACATGGTTAAATGTCATTCTATTGTCTCCGAGATACAATATGCTGGGTCAAAATCCCAATATACTGGGTGGAAATCCAAATGCGCTCAGTTATTGAAATGTAATGTTGTGTGCTGATTACATTTTATTCAGTCAAGTCAATGTATTGTCGGGTGCATAAGTCGTTCTGTTCAGTTCTTAAAACAAAAAGGCATGTGGTAACACAATTATGTTGAGTTAAGAAGATATGTTGTAGGGTGTGACAGTTATTATGTTCGGTTAAAATAGCTCTTCTCATCATGTTCAACCATGAAAATAAACAGTTGAGTGGTACTATTATTTCGTTTGGCCGCGGCAGTGTATTATTGGGTGATAATTTTATTATTTTCAGTTGCAATGACATGCTGTTGGGTGCTTAATTCCTTCTGTTCAGTTGTGAAATAGAACTGTTGAATAGTACTATCATTATGTTCAGTTCAGATGATGTACTGTTCGGTGCAGAGGTCATTATGTTCAGTAGAGAACACAAAATGTTGTGTGATACCGTCATAATGTTCAGTTCGTTCAGTTCAGATGATATACTGTTCGGTGCAGAAGTCATTATGTTCAGTTCAGATGATGTACTGTTCGGTGCAGATGTCATTATGTTCAGTTCAGATGATATACTGTTCGGTGCAGAGGTCATTATGTTCAGTAGTGAACACAAACTGTTGTGTGATACCGTCATTATGTTCAGTTCAGATGATGTACTGTTCGGTGCAGAAGTCATTATGTTCAGTTCAGATGATATCCTGTTTGGTGCAGAGGTCATTATGTTCAGTAGTGAACACAAACTGTTGTGTGATACCGTCATTATGTTCAGTTCAGATGATATACTGTTCGGTGCAGAAGTCATTATGTTCAGTTCAGATGATATACTGTTCGGTGCAGAAGTCATTATGTTCAGTAGTGAACACAAACTGTTGTGTGATACCGTCATTATGTTCAGTTCAGATGATATACTGTTCGGTGCAGAAGTCATTATGTTCAGTTCAGATGATGTACTGTTCAGTGCAGATGTCATTATGTTCAGTTCAGATGATATCCTGTTTGGTGCAGATGTCATTATGTTCAGTAGTGAACACAAACTGTTGTGTGATACCGTCATTATGTTCAGTTCAGATGATATACTGTTCGGTGCAGAGGTCATTATGTTCAGTAGTGAACACAAACTGTTGTGTGATACCGTCATTATGTTCAGTTCAGATGATATCCTGTTTGGTGCAGAGGTCATTATGTTCAGTAGTGAACACAAACTGTGGTGTGATACCGTCATTATGTTCAGTTCAGATGATATACTGTTCGGTGCACAAGTCATTTGACAATGCGCTGAGTGGTCATACAATTATGTTGGGTTCATTCGGATATCTTCGCGTCAAACAAGATGGCGGGCGGGAGCAACTAATTTCCATAGGTCACGTCGAGGCTAATGACCACTAAATTGCCAAAACAATTTTCTTCCCCGTAAATACCATCGGGAGCTTAAAAACGTTATTTCCATAAATTGGACAGATCGTATGGCATATTTAATACCCAATGGGTATTTTATCAAGTTAATTTATGACTATACTATACTGTTACAGTCATAATGGGTACAGTATATAAAACTTAAAATATGGGTAAGGGTAGCCTGTTCAAGTCACACATGACCACCGTAAATAAAACTTAAAATATATGTGTTGGTAACTTTTTAGACTCACAAGTGGACACATCAAACGAAATTTCAAATATGAAACATAATATACAAGTAAGGCAAACCTATTTGAGTCACACATGGCAACAGTTTATGGAACGTTAAATATAAGTATGGAAACCCCATTTGAGACACACATGACCACAGTAAATGGAACATTATATATAAGTAAGGGTAGCCTAATATAGTCAAACATGGCCAAAATATAAAGAAAATTCTATATAAGTAAGTTAAACCTAATTGAGTCACACATGGCCACAAGATATTAGACATACTGTTTAACTCAGGGAAATGTATTTGAGTCTAATTTTATTAGGCTACCCTTGCTTATCTTACTTATATATAATTAATGTTCCATATACTTTAGTCATGTGTGACTCAAATAGATTTCCCTTACTTAAACATAATGTTCCGTATATTTTGGCCTAGTGTGACTCAATTAGGTTTCCCTTACTTATATAGAATGTTCTTCATAATGGGGGTATGTGTGACTCTATTGCGCTACCCTTACTTATATTTAATGTTCCATATACTGTGGCCATGTGTGACGCAAATAGGTTTCCCTTACTTAAATATCATGTTCCATTTATTGTGGTTATGTGTGACTTAAATGGGTTACCAACACATAGATTTTAAGTTGCATATGCTGTGGCCATATGTGACTTTAATAGGCTACCCTTACTTATATGGTCCATATACTGTGGCCATGTGTGACTCAAATAGGGTTCCCTTACTTGTATATGATGTTTTATATTTTAAATTTCGTTTGATGTGTCCATTTGTGACTCTTATAGGTTACCAAACAGATACATTTTAAGTTTTATTTACGGTGGTCATGTGTGACTTTAACATGCTACCCTTACCCATATTTTAAGTTTTATATACTGTACCCATTATGACTGTAACAGTAAAGCATAGTCATGAATTAACTAAATAAAATACCCATTGGGTATTTAAAAGTCCAATTTATGAAAATAACGTTAATAAGCCCCCGGAAGAAAATTGTTTTGGCAATTTAGTGGTCATTAGCCTCGACGTGACCTATGGAAATTAGTCGCTCCCATCTTGTTGCCCGAAAATATCCGAATGAACCCAACATAATGGTGGTATCACACAACAGTTTGTGTTCACTATTGAACATAATGACCTCTGCACCGAACAGTATATCATCTGAACTGAACATAATGATAGTACCAAAAAACAACTGAACATAACGACCTTTGCACCGAATAATACATTGACCTGACTGAAGAAGATGATATCAGCACACAAGATAATGATAGTACCATTTAAGATAATGATTGTATCATTTAACAGTTCTATTTCACGACTGAACAGAGGGAATAAAGCACCCAACAGCATGTCATTGCAACTGAAAATAATAAAAGTATCACCCAATACATTGTAATACACTGCCTAAGCCAAACAAAATGATAGTACCACTCAACTGTTTATTTTCATGGTTGAACATGATGAGAAGAGCACCAAACAGCATATTATTATAACCGAACATAATAACTGCAACACCCTACAACATATCTTTTTAACTCAACATAATTGTGTTACTACATGCCTGTTTGTTTTAAGAACTGAACATAATGACTTATACACCCGACAATACATTGACTTGACTGAATAAAATACAGTCAGCACACAACATAGGACTTCAATAACTGAGCACATTAGGATTTCCGACCAGCATTTTGTATCTCGGACTCAACAGAAAGACATTTAACCAGGTATATCATTCATTCTTAACATAAGACAGTCCAGGCGTTCCATAGTGACAGTCTAAATAAAATAAATCCCAAGTGAAATTCTAACAGTTATTATGGTTACAAAAGGTTAAATAAGTAAAACACCAAAATGATCATGTAGAAACATATAAAAGTAAACCCAATGACCATATCAAAAGTACTCAATGTCCTAAAGGAAGACAGAGTAACAAGAAAATCACCTACAAGGGCCCGACGAAGCAAGGCAGAAGACGAACATTAAGATAATTCAGTCCAAAAGGGCTTTAAGAACTGTCAATCATAGAGTCTCCAACTTGGTCCGTCAGATGTAATCAAAAGAGGAATTAAAGCCTAGTGTCCAACTGTATAAGGGTTGAGCACTAAGCATGCAGTATGTCTTTAAATAGTAGGGTCATAACCTCTTTTAATAAAACGTTTAATGATTTTAGTAAAAACAGCAGAAAAATTACCATGACCCAAAATCTTACGAAGTTTGTAAATCATATCGCCATAAAAACCAGGCAGGCTAATCCCTTGTCGCAAAAGAGTTTTTTAATCACTATTGAATTTTGGAATTTAATCAAAATTACGATTGTAAAATTATTTCCGTAATTTATGATAGCGGTAGCCCTGTTTTAGAAGCTTGCTGGTTATGAAATTATTCCGCTTGTTGAAATCCTTTACGTTGCTACAAGCTCTGGCGAATCTAATTAACTAAGAAACATATACCCCGTAAGATGTTGCATGGGGTATGTCTCCATCTAAATGTGGATTATTAACTATACAAAAGTCAAAGTCTTCTCTTTTATCATAGATTTTCGTGTGAATAGAATTGTTGTTGATAGTAAGATCCAAAAATGTTGTGCTAAATTTCAAGAGTTCGTTTTATTAAGTTGTAGTTCATGGGGATAAATGTCAGACACCATTTGATCAAAATAAGAATTATCTAAATTAAAAATATCATCAAGGTATCTGGAAGCATTATAAAAACCTTGTTTACAATTCAATGTATCATAAAAGCAATTTACTACTAATAATAATTATTATAAAAATAGTAATAAAATCAACTACATGTAGGAAACTTTAATAGTAATACTATGATTTCCAAATATGTCATATATCTTACAGTCTAATCTAGAACTACCTTCCGATGCTTATAACTATAGGATCGATTGAGCTTAAATTTTCATTATGCCCATCCAAGTGCAGATGGACTATGAGCATCAAAAAATCAAAATATTTTGACATTTTTGCCATAACTATTTTCACCTTTATTACCAATTACCAATTATTACCATCAACAGTAGAACTGCCACTGTCATGGTGTGAATACCCCGCATACCACTTTGTTAGAATCAACAGTTCTCATTTAGAGCTCAAGGACAACCCCCTGCCAAATCTGAAAGAAGTAAGCCAGTGCATTGCTAAGTTATGTTTTCTACATGTTTTTAGTGGCAAAGATCAAAGTGACCTTTACCTTTGACCTACTGACCTCAAAACTGAAACTGCCACTGCATGACTTGAATACCCCTCCCCATTCATGAAGCTTTGCCAGGGGTGTATTTATATGATGAATATATGAGAACATTATTATATGCTTCAAATGTCAAAATCAATACACTTGTGGACAGGCTTTCTTAAGCATTTGAGCAGACAAGCATATTGTAGTAAAAGCCCCTGTGACCTTGACCTTTGACACAGTCAACTAAAATCAACAGGGGCATCTACTAGTAAAATCCAACCTCAATACCAAATATAAAGACTGTTAATCAAAACATTCTTAAGCAATTCAGCGGACAAGCTTTTTGAACTAAATGTCCCCGTGACATTGACCTATGACTCAGTGACTTCAAAATCAATAGGGGTCACTTAATGGTCAACCAACTTCCATGCCAAATATGAAAACTGTGGGTCACAGGATTCTTAAGTTATTGGGCGGTGACCTTTGACATAGGACATAGAGACCTTCAAATCAATAGGCGTCATCTATAAGTCATAATCAACCTAAATACCAAATACATGTATGAAGTATATTGACTAAAGCATTCTTAAGCAATAGGGCGGACGACCTTTTTGAAGTCAAGGCCCCTGTGGCATTAACCTTTGACCCAGTGACCTAAAAATTGAGGGTCAACTAATGGTCATTACTAACCTCCATATCAAATATAAAGACTGTGGGTCAAAAAAATCTGAGGTTACTGAGCACAAGCTTTTTGAAGTCGAGGCCCCTGTGAGTTTGACCTTTGACTCAGTGATCCAAAATAAAAAAACTTATTGTTCTGACTAATCTCTGTGCCAAATATGAAGACTGTGGGTGAAAGGATTTTTAAGTGATTGGGCGTTTAAGCTTTTGACCTTGACCTTGATCTGTTGACCTAAAAAACAATAGGGGTCATCTACTAGTCATAACCAATCTACCTCAATACCGAACATGAAGACTGTTGACCAAAACATTCTAAAGCAATTGAGCGGACAAGCTTTCTTGAAGTAAAGGCCCCTGTTACCTTGACCTTTGACCCGGTCACCTCAAAAGCAAAAGGGGTTATCTTATGGACATGATCAACGTCCATGAAAAAAATGAAGAGTGTGGGTCAAGCAATCTAAAGTTATTGGGCAGACAAAGTTTTTCAAGTCAACGCCCCTGTGCCCTTGACCTTTGACCCAGTGACCTCAAAATCAATAGGGGTCATCAAATATTATTGACTAACCTCAATGCCAAATATGAAGACTGTGGGTCACAGGATTCTTAAGTTATTGGGCAGACAAGCTTTTTATAGTCAATGCCCCTGTCACCTTGACCTTTGACCTGGTGACCTCAAAATCAATAGGGGTCACCTACTTATCATAACCAATAACAATACCAAATATGAAGACTGTGGGTCAAAGGAAATTTACGTTATTCGGCAGAGAAACTTTCTTTAGTCAAGGCCCTTGTAACCTTGACATTTAATCAATGACCTCAAAATACAAGAGGTCATTAAATGGTCATGACTTATCTCCGTGCCAAATATGAAGACTGTGGGTCATAGGATTCTTAAGTTATTAGGCGGTAAAACTTTTTATAGTCAAGGCCCCTGTGACCTTTACTTTTGACCTGTTGACCTAAAAAGATCAATAGGGGTCATCTACTAATCATGACCGATCTTCATACCAAATATGAAGATGTGGGTCAAAGGAATCTTAAGTTATTGGGCGGACAAGGAAAACACGACGGCAGGCCGGACGGACAAGCTGATTCCAGTGTTTCTCCCCCTAGAGGTATAGAAATTATCAATTATCTAACTTCTTAAAAGTATTGTTCAGAATGTATCGCTTAAAAGGAGTCTGGCAGTTTTTTTTTGTAATTAAGCTCGTTTTTAGCTCGACTTTTCTATGAAAAGGGGAGCTATCCTACTCGCCCCGGCGTCGGCGTCGGCGTTGGCGTCACACCTTGGTTAAGTTTTTCGTACCACCCCACTTTATTTCAGAAGTATTACAAGTATGGCTTTGAAACTTACCATACTTGTTCACCATCATAACCTCCATCTATAGACAAGAGTACATAACTCTGTCAAGGTTTTTGACAGAATTATGGCCCTTTTTTGACTTAGAAAGTGTATTGAGCTTGGTTAAGTTTTTTGTACCACCTCACTTTATTTCAAAACCATTGGAGGTATTGCTTTGAAACTGACCATACTTGTTTACCATCACGACCTTCATCAACAGACAAGAGGACATAACTCTGTCAAGTTTTTGACAGAATTATGCCCCTTTTTGACTTAGAAAATACATTGAATATGGGTAAAATCCACTTATTGCCTTAACCCTTTGAGATATTGCTTTGAAACTTTTAATGCTATTTCACATCATTACCCCCATCTGTACGCAAGAGAAGGTAACTCTGTCAAGGATTTGTTTTAAAAATTAAGGCCTTTTATCGACTTAGAATCTTGGTTAAGTTTTTAGTACCAGTCCACTTTTTGACTGAACTGTTTGAGATATTAATTTGAAAGTTGGAATACTTGTTTACAATCATGATTCCCAAACATGTCCAGGAGAAGGTAATTCTGTCAAAGATTTTATTTGAATTATGGCCCTTAACTGTCAATGTTTTGTATTATAGGCAAGCACTAAAAAACTTAAAAAATCTAAAAAAATTCATTCCTATCCACTTGTTCACTTTACCATAAATTATGTCATATAAACATTGCTGTAATATTCAAGGGTATCAAACAACTAGTTCACTTTAAAAATACAGAGATTCTTGTATTGCCTTTTACTGCAAAAACTTTTTTTATTGGCAAGCAATAAAAAAGTCGAGCGCGCTGTCTTACGGACAGCTCTTGTTATATTATATTATAAACAATTTTCTTTATTACTTATTAATCAATTACCATAACAATGTTATTAAGTCAGCTTAATATCACACACATGAGTATACTGCCATTTTAAATATGTTGTTTGATTTTGTTTGGTAAATAAGTGAAAAAGGCCAAATGGTAAAAATATAATTTCAAACAGGCATTTCACCATTTTCATTTACGTCTCCTGTTACTTGAATACTTCTTGCCAGTTGACCGGATGCCGCAACTAGATTGAATATAAATAATGTTTCTGACCATTTCATGGTTTAAAAATGAAATAAATAAACAATAAAAGATACAATTCACCCACTAAAATATGTTATGAAACTACATGTACATATATCAAACATATATTTGCATCAGTTTGTATGTTTACATCAAAAGTATAAAAAATACAAAAAGACGCTTTACTTGTTTTTAACATTATCTTAAAGGCAGACAAATTATTCGAAAATGAATGTTTGATTCTTTTTATTACAAGTAAATGCATTAAGATGAATGAAAATAAACTTGTTTTGACAATTTTAAACTTTCTTTTGCATCAGTCTGAAAAATGAGTACGGTCACGTGGTAAAAATAACTTATTTAATTAAATAAAAGGGAATTTAAACTTTTATTTAATAGTTTGATATAAGTTTTCAAGCAAGCACCTTCACTGCTATCGCCTGCTTCTCCTGTAAATTTCAAATTCATGAGCAGCTGACCGGATGTTGCAGCTAAATGGAATATAAAAATATATAACATATTTAAATTCCTTCATATCATCAAATAAATAACATTCCCTAGATATATAATAATATCTTAGAAACAGGCAGTTTTTATTGAAAAAAGAATGTGTAGAACCATTTCAAATTATTACATGAAAAAAGTTTTGGTACATTTACCTTCATTTTATTGAATAGTATCGTCGGTAATCAGGAAAAAAGATAATTTCATTTTACATCGCAAATTTGTGTCACTTTTATATTTAAATGTTGTTTTTTTATTTGCCTGTCATAGTCTATAAATGACATTTAGCTTTTAGCTTCAGGTCAACAAATGCTTCGTATTTACAATACGTAGAAAAATATTTTATTTTTTAAAATCGTGTCATATTAGTTTTGCATAATAATATATGTAAAATATGATACACAAGAAAAAGGGGCTTTGCACAATTAGTGATCACTTGTGTAGAATAATTATAAAAAAGAGAGAAAAAATGTATATTGATTTTAAGATCAAGAAAGAGTCAGTAGTGAAGGGGGGCACTATGGGCTGAAACTTATGGGCTGGAAACTTATGGGCTGAAACTTATGGGCTGGAAACTTATGGGAAGGGCACTATCGGCTGGACAGGGGAAACTTATGGGCTGGATAGGGAAACTTATGGGCCTGTGATGGGAAACTTAAAGGTCTGTGTAGGGAAACTTATGGGCCTTTAATAAATGGATAGGGTACACTTAAACCCCCTTGACTAATACATAGATAACAACAATGTTGTGTGTACACATTTTTTATTAAACAAACATTTTTTATTGAACAAACATTCTTCATTAAACAAACTTTTTAATTAAACATTTTGAACAAGATAAACAAGATCATTTAAAAAAAGCATATTAAACAACGTTAGAAATACAGATAATCATGGTTTAATACATACAAGTCAAACATGGGCATTGGATTAATGTTACTGTAATAGCTAGTACAGCATTGTGCATCAGGTTTAGGTAATTGTCTAGCTTTCATGTACAACTGTCCATACACTTGTTTGAACCATTCACAGACTTGTTTGTCATTTTGATTGTAATATTTCGGTTCATATTGAAAAGTCCTTGTTAACACAGAATCGAGATCCTTTCCTTGAGCTAAAGTATCTAAAGCGAATATACAGTACATGACACTATTTCCACTTTGATATCTGACCTGATTGTAAGTATAGGATCTGGAATTCTTTTCCAGGAAGGGTTGAATATGTTCTTTCAAAGGTGGTAATCCGTACGAATCAAAATAAATCGCCTTATTTTCTTTAAAGAAGAGCATCACCTAATGTTCTCCAGGCTGATTGGCGTTATGTGTGTTGACAATGTAAGCTCTTGATGTGTTTTGCTCTGGAAAATGATCCTTGGGGCATACCACTCCATGAAGTGATCATAATCGAAATGATTTATCGAGAATGTGTAATTCAATAGTGTCCATTTTCTAAGCGAGTTTCTTTTTTTCTTTCCATGCACTGATCCAAAGCTGATCGAGGTCTGTGTGATATGTGTTGAATTGTTCCTTTATATCTTTCAGCCACTGTAGATTAGTATCCGTGAGATAGGCAGGTTGACAGTTAATAGTACTCTAGTGGTAAATAAGGAGCCGTGTATGTCTGGAAATCGTGCATATTGGCCCAAAACGGAAACCATCCTTTTGCCATTTCAGTCAAACCATATGTTTGATAGGATAGGATAATGTTCTGTCCATTGTGCATCTTGCATGGCTGTCATGGTGGGTGGCACAAAAGTAACACCAAGCTCTGTTTTACTACACTCGCAAGATCCGTGTTGCATCATCGTTGTTCTAGTCAAAGATATCGATCGGTCTTGAAGACGTCTTGAGACGTTTGCTTCGTATAATTCGCTGAAGTGGATTGCTCCGACGACGCCGCTTGGTTGTGAAATGAGGTGTTTTCTTGTGCGTCGGTTTATTTATACGTTTTGTTGCTCGACGAGGTCTTCCTCCTCTGGCACGCTTGTTGAGTGATCTGCCCAATTACAATGCTGCTGTTTTTCCAATGTTTTCAATAGCTTGTATGCCACGAGTCTTCAAAACCTGTTTCGGACTTTTGCCTGTTAAAAGTACATCGGTGATAGCGCCTGTGCCTTGTCTAACTCCTTCATTTTTTATGGCTCTCATCTGATTGAAGAGGTGTTAGAAGAGGTGCAGTAGATTTGATGGCCGAGTGAAACAAAGACCCTAGACCATGACCATATTGTCGGGGAACACCTCTATAAACGGGATACATGATCAATGTGTTTTCTTTCTAAAATGAAACTTGACCATAGACTTGCCTTCTACAAAATGAACGACTTCGCCTGTGTCATCCGTTATATTGATTTCAATTTCATCAAAATTAGATTTGAAGATGGGGATGTAATGCATATTTAAAAATTCTTCATGAGTATGATTTGAATTTTTTCCAGTCGATTCAAAAGGTACCACTCGAAGTATGGGTGCCTCAATGTTTCCGAGGAAAGTAAAATCGGCCATATTGGAATAAATGAATAAATGATTGGTGCCTACACCATAAATCGACACCATAAGGAAAGGGATTTGTCTTGTTGGGGTAAATATCACCCATCATACTCACACCTCCTAATTTCATGTGTAATTTTTGATGAAACTGTAACCCCATCTCAGCATGGCTGCTGTTAAACATGACACGTTTCTTGGGTATGGAATAACCAATATGAAAAATCATGTCATTGTCATGTAAAAGTTGCCCTACAGCTTTTTGAATGGCTTCATCAATTTCGGTGATGAGGCGTTCTGGGGAGGAAAACACCCACAATGGAATACAACACGCATAACATTACTCCAAGCTTTGTTGCATGCTTGTGCCAAGGTACATGCTTCTATGAATGAATCAATGTCATCACTGGCCAGTAACTGGTATCGAAACTCGCCACAACATTTTCTTAAGATATCTACGTCCGACTTACAGTACGTCTCCATCGCTTTTTGAAAATCGAACATGAATTTGTTCTCGACTTTCTCATTATACCAGGCTAGAAACTTGTCTCTCGATTCGGGTTTCATACTTCCAAGTTAATAGTACTCTAGTGGTAAATAAGGAGCCGTGTATGTCTGGAAATCGTGCATATTGGCCCAAAACAGAAACCATCCTTTTGCCATTTCAGTCAAACCATATGTTTTTGGAAAAGCGACTAGCGGCATGGGGATTAAACTCATAGAGTCAATGAGTCGTACTTGATGTGCTTCCAGCATGATGATTTTACTACCGTTCATGATCAGTTTCGGCTTGACTGTACCGTGTGTCACTAAATACCTCAATATAAATTGTGCATCATATCCTTGAGCATTATGAGCAATCGCTGTAGCGCCTTGGTGTATCGGTTGAAAGAGCCACGTACAAAAGTCTTGTAAGGTTTGATCCCCACGAAAAATGACCTCTCGTTGCCCCGGCACTTGATCACATTGTATACACGGTTCAGTGACTGCTTCTCTTATGCATTCATGACAAGCCCTCTGTGCCACACAGAAATTAGGAATATGTTCACCACTGTCAAATCGGCATTCAAAATCGTAAAAGATGAAAGGCACCTCTGGTTGCTTCTCTTTTTCTGGAGATTCATACTTTGGAATGTAGCACTCATGATCAGCATTCACCACTTGTTTACAGTAGTAACACTTTTTAGTCCCTGGACACAGATGCGATTTTCTTGTGCCTACGACCATTTGATTGCATTGTTTACACACCCATACCGATTGACATATATTCTTCTTATGTTTACCTTTTACTTGTTTATGTTTCTGAAAGCATTCATCACTAGTGAAAAACCGCAAACAATCCATGCACTGTCTGTTTCGTACAAATTTACATTTCGTCGTAGAATAACACTGGCATAAATGTTTACATTGATGCTGTTCTTTACATTTGTAGGCTATATCACAATAATGACAATAATAGCATCGGCCTAAGAATCCCGTGATAGACTTTATCGTATCAAAATGTTCTTGATGAAAATAAATGTAAATGGCTGTACTGTGCTCTGTCATCTGCGGCGGTGTAAATAACATCTCGCAATTTGCGTGCTGTGCTCGTATTTTAATCACGTATTCTGGATACAGTATAGCTTGTATCTGCTGATATTCCTCGATCCCACATGGTTGATCGTATCGTATGCCAGCTTGATCCAATAAAGCTTTAGCTTCTGCCTCTTGTAATGTTTTATCCGATTTTCGTATACTTTCCCATTTTTTCTTCCATTCAGCGGTATCTTTTTTCTGAGCGTGACATATGCCTACTACAATAGCACGTGCTAAACACATACAGTCTTTTGAATTTTTGATTTGAATGATACTTCTTTTCACTTTAGTCATATTTTCAATACTTATATGTGATCCGAAATGCATATTTCGCCGTCGTCCAGAGCCTTCAGGCATAGAAATATGTGTTATTTCAGCATGCATTTCTCCATCATGAACGTTAAAGCTGTCGTTACTCTGCATAACACGTTCAATTTCGTTGAGCAGCGTTTCCCCTGTCACGTGATTCACATCATCAAACGGAATATGAATCCCGAATTGTAAATCGGGATGTGAAATCGATATCCGTACTTTGTCTCGAGCTTTAGCACGGCACTGTTTTTTCATCTCCTCCACTAAGCTGTTGAATAAATCATGCGTAAATTCAAACGGCCGATCATAGCTGTCAAATGTCACATCATACACTTTACTTTGTGTCTTGAATTTTGCATTCTTTCTTTCTTTGACCTACATTCAAAAACAAAAAGTAAATATCACGTATCTAAAAAATCAAAAATCGGATTGACCTACATTCAAAATGTAAAATATTAAAAATGCAATCTGATTGGATAAAACTTACAGCAACTATTTCTGTACATGAAATATTTTTATTTTTGGAAATAGATATGAATTATTATAAAATTTTATACTTAACAAATTTTTAGATCTAATATGAATTAAGATCTATATATGAAAAACGGGACTCTATATATTGACTCTTGATCTAGTTTTATAAATTAATACAGGGGCTTAGACTATATCATGACTTACATGTTTGTTTGACAATATGTTGAGGTATTTCTTCTCGAAAATAGTTGGGTGGCCCTGAAAAGGGCCGTTTGTAGGCAAATGCCATATCCTGGCACTCACTCTCAGGGCAGTACTGGAGCTTGGCCCACTTATTTTAACTTGGGCCAAGCTTGAGGTGAAACTCCGGCTCATCGTCTTCCGGAGCTCCAGTCCTCCCCGTCTATAATGATGACATCATCTCAATCATGAACTGACTGACGGGGAGTCTGGGGTTCAGGCTCCCGCTCCGGCGTCACCTCCATTTTCCTTCTCTCCTCTTGTTCTCTTCTTCTGTCTTCTTCCTCTCGCCTTCTCTCCATCTCCACCCTCTGCAACCGCTCCACCTCTTGCTGTAACTCCAGCACTGTCTTGCCCAGTCTACTATAAAGGGTCATGACCCTATCCATTCTCGACTCAAGATCTGGGTAAGGCATGTCTGAGTTTTTTTCACATTAAAACATTAAAATTCACGTAATGATCTATCATAGCTCTCATTTGATTGGTCCATAACACCATGCCATCTTTGTCATAATTGGTTATCATGATATCATAATTTTGATATCATAGTTAATGTGAAATGAGGTCAATCCGATCCCGTGCCTATATAAAGAGCGGACTACCATCAATGTTCATCATTTGTCAACATGGCACACACCTTACCACACACAATGGGTAACATTAAGATGGTTGAAGAAAACATTGCGGAGATTAAAGCTCTTGACTCAAAAGTCTACAACTGTATGCTGAAGTTCATACACTGGTGGAACAAGAGATGGAAAGAATGATGTACCGTTGTAGAAATACAGAGACCATGCAACAATATGCTCAGTCATATAGAGAAAAGTCCGAAAGAGAGTTGAGAGAGGAAAGACTCAAACAGAATGATAGACAAAATGAAAGAAGGAAGCGACAGCTACGATTCATGCCCTACTACATGTACTATGAGATTGTTATCCCTTTAGGTCACCATCAGCAACAACGGCAAACTGAACAGACCAGTACTGAACCACATAGTACTGAGCAGCGAACCAGTGAGCACACTGAGCAACAGTGAGCAGCGAAGATATATATATAGCCAGTGAAGAACTGATGTACTGTTGTAAATAAAAAAATAAAAAAAAATAATAAAATAGAAAAAATAAAAAAGGTTCTTTTTAGAACCAACACAATTCTTCCCGAAAGAATATATCTTTCATATATTGTCAACCCAATTAATTTATATACTGTATTGATATTGAAAGTACAACTCATGTATACTGTACACGATTCCTGGAATTTAAATTTTGTTTATTTGAAGTGTAGTACACACCGATCAATATATACATGACAGCACAGGCTAAAAAAATGGCTATTTTTAGAACACAATACTCGCATTATATGATAAACATGTAAGAGAGTTTAAGTGTACCCTTTCCATTTTTTAAAGGCCCATAAGTTTCGCAACACAGGCCCATAAGTTTCCCATCACAGGCCCATAAGTTTCCCTAACCAGCCCATAAGTTTCTCCTATCCAGCCCATAGTGCCCGGCCCATAAGTTTCCAGCCCATAAGTTTCAGCCCATAAGTTTCCAGCCGATATGTTTCAGTCCATAGTGCCCCCCCCCCCACTTTCACTCCTCGAGTCAACTCATACCGGTATCCCTGGTTTCAACAAGTGATTTCAGACTAGTTTCGTCTCCCTGGTCAACATCATTATTCCGTAGAAAAGTTGTACCTAACAAGAGATAGAATAAGAAGCAAAAGTTGCTCGAAATTATACTTTTTATATTCATTAGATATATCAAATCAATTGCACGTACTTTTGGAATTTAGACCGATTACATATAATAATATAGATTCAACAATAAATAAAAAATTAAAGCTATATTGCCAAGCGAGGAAAATTTAGGAAACAGGAAAGCAAATAATGAAGCTTTTGTGAGAAAAGTTTTTTTTGAAGCGAAATGGATCTTAGGGGTTTCTAAATTGCAATGATCTTCAATGTATTGCATGCCTCCTCAGATACCTACCTTCTAATCCTAGGCGTGACACCTGTCCCATAACAGTATAAAAATACACTTTTATTGAAAGCATTTTTTCACAACAAGTGATTATGAAAAATTAAAATCAGTACTAGTATTTAAAAACAACATAAAAATATATTTGTTGTTACAGTAAAATTTTTATTCCCCTTTTGAAAACATGAATCAATTCCTTGTAAAATGATACAACATACCGGTCTGAAGAAATACACGGAAAACTTTTAAACAAAGACATAAATTTATATGAAACATGTTATTACTGTTTAAATAGTGAGCAGTGCAAAAATGTATTAAATGGGCTCCACTGATGTTCAGAAGCCTGGAATTGATACAATATTTAAGTATCTTTAATAAAGCAACTGCAGCAATCACATCTAAAAATATGCAAACAATAATAAAGAAATTGAGTCAAGGCTGAATTGAATTGGAAGTCGATTTTTGTGTGATGCATTTCCCGGTGTAATCATGCCAAAAAACATTTGTCAAGTCCTTTTAAATATAAGAGAAAAATAACAATGGAAATACCTATAGAGAAATCTGAATGAACCTGGTGAAACCCTGCGTTATTATTTGTTTCTTGTATTTCCAATGCAGAACCATGAATGTCTAAAATAAAAGTGAAGACATTAAAAAGATCATTTTTGTTAATAAAATGTATTATATCATTTCTTAGATATGTACGCATTAAAGTACGTGTCATTAAGTCAGTAAATTTATATGTATGCACATTATAACCGAATGCTGTAGTACGGCAGCTTATTAGGGCCTCCACTTATCTAAACATTTTCACGTCATGTCAACTTGTTTCTTCTCGTTTTGACCAAAAACATTCCATGAAGACGTTATTATAAATACGTAATACGTTAAACATTCCACGAAGACGTTCTGATTTATACGTAATGCGTAGAAGTTTTTAATCATTGCCCGAATTTTTTTGTCGAATTACGTGAGCTATTTATCAATGCGAGTGACGTCTTTGCGGGTGCCAGGTAAAAGACATGTTATATATCTATGGCATCTCCCTAGATTGCAAGTAATCCTGTACTTCCTAAATACTTCAGCAAGTCGTGAAATCACGAAGCTTCAAGCATATCGAGAAAAAATCAGTTAGCTCATCACATCTCATAAACTGTAGGCCCTGCTAAGCTTCCGTAATCATGTTATCAATGCGAATAAAAATAATTCGACTTAGCGCAAAACATCTCATCAACTGTAGGCCCTGATGAGCTTCCGCACTTATTTATACAACGGATATTGATTAAGTCGATTTAACCTTATCCTCTAAAAATCTAAATTTCTTTCTGCAACTATGTAACAGAAAGTAAATATCTGAAAAATTATATTAAGTCTGACCTGTCATATAAGTATCATTTTCTTGGTTCTGTACATCTGAATTCTCCTCTACTGTAAAGAGAAAAGATAAAGTTAATTTTATTAACTTTCAAAAGTTGAAAAAGTCTATTCCTAGTTTCATTTCAAATGTACATTTCTTCTTATATGCATTCAACACAAATTCAGATCAAAATGACTTAGTTATTATAACGATTACAAAAGAGAATGGTGACATCAAAATAACTTCATAACCTTTGACCCCATTTTGTTAAGTTCCGCACGTTTAGGGCACTCGCTTTCTATTACTTGGAGATCATACGCCACTTTTAGTTGGGACGTAGTCCCAACTTGTGTACTTACAAACCCGAAATGTCCAATCATACAGGGCAACGCCCACTGCAATGACGTTTCATCACCACTATATATGCTATATTGTATTCTTACATTTTTCAAGGAAGTAGAATTCATAGTGATCATCCGACCATGACCGACGCATAACCGTCGCGAGTGAAAAAAAGTGCTATGTTTTTCTGAAAACTTTGATTTATTGCGAATAGGAAGAGGAGATAAGAAATTTATTTTTGAAAATCATGTAAAATTTAGCTTGAATTACGGTATTAGAAATGTAGGTCGAGTAATTCTATGAATGGATTCATTCATTAGTATTCATGAATGGAGATAAGCGATTGGCGGCTTACTCATCCGTACCTTATCATCTCATTTTTTGTATAATATTCCAGAAATGTTTGAAAAAGACAATTTTGATCGAATAAATTTTATAGTTTATAATTGTAAAGTGAATATTGAAATAGAAATAGCCAGAGATGTAGATAATCTATGTCTCTGAAATATTTTTCGCCTATGAATCCGACAACTTCCGGTTTACTTTATCACCTACTTGACAAGCATATCAGCCTGTTTAGCCCATAAGGTAAGTTGTAAAGCAAAATATGTTATGAAATTGATAAATAATAATAATTTGTTTATTAATTGATGTCATTCGTTACCGAACCTTACACTTTCGTCAATAATTTCGAAGTAATTTGAGAGATCTCGAGTCTATCGTCACCAAGACATTTCGACCCTACTGTAGCCTAGTATCAATTTTTGGACTGCAAAGCGACAGATTTTACAAATTGATATTACACAGATGTCTGCCTTTACAGGGAAAACCGGCATATACGCCTACAATTTGTTGGTCTTGTCACGGCCGTAACGTCTCTACCAAATGGTAATTTTATTTTCATCTTTCATGTTTACACATGAAGTTATTCAATGAATAAAGGGATTCTATGAAAGATTAGAAAAAAAATAGAAAAAAAATGATTTAACCCTCAATATGAGCCATTTAGCTGTTAAGTTTAGCCCCTGCAAATACTGCAGGTCTTGTGTAATTGAGACATTAGAGGAAGAAGCACTGACCTATTATTTCTGACTAAACTCTTATTGATTGCTAATTGATTCTTCATACCAACAAATGACAAACGAGCATTATTGTCATTTTTTATTTAACCCTCAACACCTAGTGTCCCCCTTTCACAGCCGCATAAAAGCTGTTTAACCTAGCCCAAAAAAGGTATATATTTTTCCCTGAAAATGATAATATTTTCCCCTAAAACCCCTGTGCACATTCTTCACCAGAACGATGACTTAACATCAGCTGACTTATATCAGCTAGAAGACAGAAAGCTGTCCCTATAGATAGTCTCTGCTATTACCATGCATGTTTAAGGAACTTACTGAGGTTTAAAAGCCTAAAAACATAACATTTGAATTTTTTACATAAATGAGATGGGGCACTTTAAACAAAAATATATGCAAAGATAGTTAAGAAATATACTTTGAAATAAATTGAATGTATTTTATGCTTTTTAGCCCAATTTGAGTGAAAACAAAGATTAGTGGTCTAAACTTACATCTTGAATGGTACATTTATCTGCAAAAAATATTTTCAGTCCCATCATGTCAAAATACCTCAGTGGAATCCCTTTAAATTGAATTAGAATTGATTTTTGCAAATGTATGGGTAAATTCCATTCTCAGTGGTTGGAATTTGATTTTCCCCTTTTCTGATTTATCAAGCTATATTTGCCTTTTCAGAAAGCCACAGGTTGTTTTGAAAATTGAAAAAAAATCACTGCCACCATGATAATTGTTAACCTGAAAAATCTTCAGGCACTGAAAGCGATTTGAACCCCAGACCTCTTGATTATAAGGCAGACACAAGACCATGTTGCGAAAAAGTCAACACAACAGCAAGGCTGTTGGAAATGATCTATACCTGTTCTCACTACATGGTTAAGTAATTTAATCAGTGTTAATTAGACATTTAACATTTTTTTTATAATACTGAGATTCACATTTTATTCACAAATCTACATGTAGCAAATAAATATCATAACTAGAAATGTGTCATCATGCCACGGATGCCCCCGCATGCAGCCAAAATTTCAGATGTTATAATATTTAGTTCCAAATTTGTTTGCACAAATTATTGTTTTCATTTAAAGTTCAAAGCCCTTAAAACTTTTCAATGTTAACACAAACCATTTCCATACAATGTTCAAGGCACTGAAATTATTCAGTCTTAACCTTTTGAAAATAGCATATTTCATATTTGTAGCCAAAATAATGGCTACATACATTTCCACAAAAGTATGAGTGCTGAAACTGAAAGTTCAAATTTTTTTCCAATATTCAAGAAAGATAAGTTTGTCCACAATCATTGAACCACGACCAAATTCAAACTTAAACTGCCTATTCCTAAGATGTATCTATATTATTTTCAAAGTGAAAGGGACATAACTCTGCCAAAAATCATCGAACCATGACCAAATTCCAACTTGACCTGCCAATTCCTTTGACATATCCATATGTCAAATTTGAGTTGAATATGTAACACTGTTGGGTAGATAATGAACAGAAACTGTAAATTTCATATTTTTTTCAAAGTGAAAAGGGCATTACTCTGCCAAAAATTATTGAACCATGACCAAATTCGAACTTGACCTTGGCATTCCAAAAAAATATCCATATGTCAAATTTGAGTTGAATGTGTTGTACCGTTGGGGAGATAATAAACAGAAACTGAAAATTTCATATTATTTTCAAAGTAAAAGGAGCATAACTCTGCCAAAAATCATCGAACCATGACCAAATTCAAACTTGACCTGTATTTTCTCATGACATATCCATATGTCAAATTTGAGTTGAATGTGTTGTACCGTTGGGAAGATAATGAACGGAAACTGAAAATTTCGTATTATTTTCAAAGTAAAAGGGGCATAACTCTGCCAAAAATCATCGAATCATGACCAAATTCGAACTTGCCCTGTATTTTCTCATGACATATCCATATGTCAAATTTGAGTTGAATGTGTTGTACGGTTGGGGAGATAATGAACGGAAACTGAAAATTTCATATTATTTTCAAAGTAAAAGGAGCATAACTCTGCTAAAAATCATCGAACCATGACCAAATTCAAACTTGACCTGTATTTTCTCATGACATATCCATATGTCAAATTTGAGTTGAATGTGTTGTACCGTTGGGGAGATAATGAACGGAAACTGAAAATTTCATATTATTTTCAAAGTAAAAGGGGCATAACTCTGCCAAAAATCATCGAACCATGACCAAATTCCAACTTGACCTGTATTTTCTCATGACATATCCATATGTCAAATTTGAGTTGAATGTGTTGTACCGTTGGGGAGATAATGAACGGAAACTGAAAATTTCATATTATTTTCAAAGTAAAAGGGGCATAACTCTGCCAAAAATCGTCGAACCATGACCAAATTCGAACTTGACCTGTATTTTCTCATGACATATCCATATGTCAAATTTGAGTTGAATGTGTTGTACCGTTGGGGAGATAATGAACGGAAACTGAAAATTTCATATTATTTTCAAAGTAAAAGGGGCATAACTCTGCCAAAAATCATCGAACCATGACCAAATTCGAACTTGACCTGTATTTTCTCATGACATATCTATATGTCAAATTTGAGTTGAATATGTGCAACCGTTACTAAGATAATGAACGGAAACTGATGATGACGGAATGACAGAATGACGGAATGACGGAATGACGGAAGGACGGAATGACGGAAGGACGGAAGGACGGAACAGGGTAACACTATATGCCCCGGCCATTACATGGCGGGGGCATAATAAAATGATAAGAACATTTTCTATTTTAAGTGGTAATATTGTGGAGTAATATGAAGAAATATTATTATCATAAATTTTCAAATTTTATGTCCTTTCATGCTGTACACAATCATATTATGGTGTAACCATATATATTATGCATTGTATATACACACACTAAGAGAGTAGTATTAAATAATTTTGAAGTTGAAATCTCTAAATTGATATTTTCAGGGAAATAAAAGAGTATTTATCCCAATAATCACTTGGAAAGGCTGGTACATGAAGCTAGAAAAAATATAAGATTAAAGAAAGACAGGAAGATTATCACAAACAACAGGTATAATATTTGATGTATATTTCACAAATCAAACTGTTTTCCAAAAGTTATTCATGAAATCATATGCCTTTTTACTAGAGTCACCACGGGCCAGATTACAAAACCCATTCCCAGTGGCAAATAATGCCAAATATGCTTATTTTTTCCAAGTTTAGAACAAAATCATAATCGAGTCAAATTCCCGTTATCAAAGCTGACAATTTTTCTTCATTCCATTTCAATCCAGTATGGTACCAGACAGATGATGTTTTTATGTATTTTTCATTCTTTGAACGATTAACAACTTTGTACATGGTACTGAATATTTTGGATGCAAAATTTCCGAACCTGTGCTAGGAAATTTTCCCAAAATGTCTAACTGAATTTGTTTAGTTTGCATTTCAAATCTTCATACTGAAATAGTCAAAGACTTGTTCATATATAGTACCGCCTAAAACAAAAAAGAGTGTCAGTGCATGCTCACAGTTTATTATAGTGTTAGTTAAGAACATACTTTAAATATTTCTGTCAATTGGCATAAAGAATACTGAAAATGATCACTCACATGAAATATCATAGTATGGTGCTTTAAGGTGGTACAAATCAATCCTATAGGACATTACAAGGAACTGCAAAATTTACAATACAGTTTTATTGCCTTGAACAAGACCCCAATATGTATGCAAAATTTAAAATACAGTTCATCCTTATGAACATTGTTTACATTTTGATCATTCAAGATTGAAACAAATGAAAATATTCAATAGCAAAAAATAGATGAAATCAGAATCCCTAAAGAAAGCCCAACACGGCAAAATTGAAAATGTTGCAGGCTCGGTTTGATTGAGCCTGTTCATGGACGGTACTGGAAAGTGCAAGTTACCGTCCACGCCCCCTAGCACCGGCTTAAGCAGAATTCAACATTTAAACATGAAATAGTAAAATTTTGAATTTAGAAACAACCGCAGATGTGTTCATACGGCGGTTATCATGGAACCTTCAATGTGACACTTCCGTGCCATTCCATGAAAAGCGGCGTATGGTCCCCAAGTAATAAAAAGCGTGTGCCCTAAACGAGAAAACAATGGGCGGAACTAAATAAAATGGAATTTTGAAAGGGGCTCAGAGGTTATGAAGCCTGCGTATCACAGATAAGACGTCAAAATACAAAATTAAAAAGCAGGCAACATATCCTAAGGGTGATTCAAATTATTCAAGTAGGAATATTGGAACCACCCAACTAGAAAATGCCGAAAAGTTGAAACTAAAAATACCACAAGCACAACAATAATGTCGTGCTGAACGATCTTCAAGGATCGAAAATATAACATCATTGATTAAATGTATGGGGAGACTTTTTACAGCCCAGCTGTGAAGTAATTGTTTCTCCACCAAATGATATAAATGTTTCCCTACCCTTTGATTGACCTTTTTTCTGCTTAGTGTGCCTCAATTGCAAAGATATGTTTAATTGACAGGCTGTTTTAAAGTTTGAAGGGATAATCTTTGAAACATTCATATTGGTTATTAAACTTACCATTATTTACATTTATTTGAAGCAAATAAATAATTATACCTTTAAATTGTATGTGGTCTAAACAAATAAATTGTATACTGTCTGAACATATGTGATAGAATAATTATCACAAAAAAGGAATTTAGTATTACTATGAGTATTGTAATTGTAAACTAATGAGTAATTGTATATCAAATATATTCAAATAGTGTTATTGAAAGTCATTTTGTATGACAGACACACAAATCTAGTGCTCTGCATTATAAATGTAAGAAGAGACAAATAAGATAAGCATGCATTTTTTTTGCAAATTATTGCACTTCATCTAATTGTACATAAGTTATAACAATATGTATCTTAGCTTGCCTGGTTTAATGAAAAGTAAAAGACCTAAGAATTGAAACTATAATTAATTGTTGTTACATGTATGAGTTCTCTTCTGTTTTCACCAAGAGGGGACTAAATGCTGACCCCTTTCTGTATGTCAATGAAATCTGAATTCTTATATTACTCAAAAGGTACAAAAGCATGGTTCATCATACTGGTATCTGATATAGAGCCATTTAGCATCTTACTATAATTTATGCTCCGAAAAGGGAGAGAATACAGTTGCGGTCTTAACCCTCTGTCTGTATGGACTCAAGTAATATTATGGATAAATATTCGCGTTCATTCCATACAGACTTGTACTTGTGGGGACAATGTTGCTCATGGGAGGAAAATATGATTCTTATGGTGTTTTTGAGATTTTAGATGATGAAAGAAAAAACCCACATTGTGAACTTAGGAAGACATCCGTCCTTCACACTCTTGTCCAGAATATGAATATAACTAAATACGTATTGAAGGGATTTTATGTAAACTTTACAAAGTGATAGACTTTTGAGAGGAAGTGCAGTGTTTAAGAAAGATAACTCTACCTTGCTTCATGTTTTAATTATCTCCCATAAGTTTAAAATGCTTATTCCAAACTATCACTTAAACTACACCCAGTTGTACGGACTCGAATTTGCCAATGTGTCAAAGAACCATAACTGCATTCCTATTTTTTAATTATCTCCCTTTATAATACATGTGCTTAATTATGCTTGTCCAGAGAAATACTGGAAAAGAAATGATGGAATTTGATTTAAATTTTACACAGCGAAAACATTCAAGTGAAAGGAAGTGTATTTTTAAATCCTAGCTTAATTTTACAATAATCATCTTTTATAATACATAAACATTTAAAATGTTGGTTGTCTGGAGTAAATCTTTTCAATGATATCTCACTCAAACTAAATACAGTTGTAGAGACTAGTGAGCAGAAGTGCTGTGTCAAATAGTAACCAAAATTCTACATTGCTTAATTTTTGAGTTATCTCCGTTTATGTTTTTTCATGATACTTGTTCAGAGAGAGGATTAAATTATTGAAGGAATTTGATTGAAACTTCATACAGTGAAAGAGAGTAGCATGAGAAGTGCAGTGAACAAAAGCCATCATAAGTTCTAATGACATGGCCACATTCATATAATGTGATGCAAAAATATTGACCATTTGAGTGTTTTCTTGATACTGATACAGAAAATTTAATATATTTATATCACAATTGATCATTTTTTCATAGCTTTATCTCCCTTAATTATATGCCCCAAAGAATTTCGGGCATATTATTTTATACCCCCTGGCGTCCGTAAGTCCGTTAGCAATTAGGTTTCCGGAGCATGACTTTAGTTCCATTCGGCCCACAGTATTCAAACTTCATGATTTTCCATATTGGGTAAAATACCCCTATTGATTTTGGGGTTACAAGATCAAAGGTCAAGGTCACTTTTACCCTAAAACTGAAAATGGTTTCCGGAGCAGAACTTAAGTTCCATTTGGCCCACAGTATTCAAACTTCATAGGATGATTGTCAATATTGGGTAGAAAACTCCCCTATGGATTTTGGAGTCATAAGATCAAAGGTCAAGGTCACCATAACCCTAAAACTTAAAATGGTTTCCGGAGCATAACTTAAGTTCCATTTGGCCCATCATTATTCAAACTTCATAGGATGATTGTCCATATTGGGTAGAAGACCCCAATTGAGTTTTTGGTCATAAGGTCAAAGGTCAAGGTCACTGTTACCTTAAAACTAAAAATGGTTTCCGGAGCATAACTTAAGTTCCATTTGGCCCACAGTATTCAAACTTCGTAGGATGATTGTCCATATTGGGTAAAATACCCCTATTGATTTTGGGGTTACAAGATCAAAGGTCAAGGTCACTTTTACCCTAAAACTGAAAATGGTTTCCGGAGCAGAACTTAAGTTCCATTTGGCCCACAGTATTCAAACTTCATAGGATGATTGTCAATATTGGGTAGAAAACTCCCCTATGGATTTTGGAGTCATAAGATCAAAGGTCAAGGTCACCATAACCCTAAAACTTAAAATGGTTTCCGGAGCATAACTTAAGTTCCATTTGGCCCATCATTATTCAAACTTCATAGGATGATTGTCCATATTGGGTAGAAGACCCCAATTGAGTTTTTGGTCATAAGGTCAAAGGTCAAGGTCACTGTTACCTTAAAACTAAAAATGGTTTCCGGAGCATAACTTAAGTTCCATTTGGCCCACAGTATTCAAACTTCATAGGATGATTGTCCATATTGGGGTCACAAGGTCAAAGATCAAGGTTACTATCACCTTTAAACTGGAAACAGTTTTCCGGAGCATAACTTTAGTTCCATATGGACCACACTATTCAAACTTCATAGGATGATTGTCCATATTGGGTAGAAGAGCTCTATTGATTTTAGGGTCAGAAGGTCAAAGGTCGAGGTAAATATTACCTTAAAACTGAAAACAGTTTCCGCTCAATAATTTAAGTGTTAATCAACCTATAGCTAATGTTCCTTTAGGCTTACAGTGTTCAAACTTGAATGGATGATTGCCTATATCAGGACAGTGTTCAAACTTGAATGGATGATTGCCTATATCAGGGCTGGGAATCAAAACTGCGTCGTATCCTACAAAATGTAAACAAACGCCGCCATCTTGGAGCGAAAAATGTATGTTTTTGTTTATAACTCTTTTTGTTGGAAATGACTGAAAACAAGATATTTGTCAAAATTGTTGTGCAAGCAACATATACCGAACGATGCGGAAAGTAGTGTAGCGTGTTAATACATATATCTTGTTTTCAGTCATTTCCAACAAAAAGAGTTATAAACAAAAACATACGTTTTTCGTTCCAAGATGGCGGCGTTTGTTTACATTTTGTAGGATACGACGCAGTTTTGATTCCCAGCCCTGTATATAGAATAAAAGATCCATATCTATATTGGGGTCACAAGATCAAAGGTCAATATTAAATGACCTTAATATTGTATACAGTTTTACAACTGTCAAACTTCATAGGATGATCACTTATATTGAATACATTAATTATATGCCATAAAAAATGTGCTTATATTATGTTATACCCCTGGCGTCTTTCCGTCCATCCGTCGTAGCATTTTTACTTACAAGATAACAACTTGATGGTGGTGCTTTGAAAACAGCAACTGTATATCTATTATGGTTCTTCAGTTATAAAGGAGGATTACTTTTTGAAGGAGGTAATACTGTATTTAATTTCTATGTCTTACAAATGCTTCATCCTTACTAAAAAACAACACTTTCGGTGTCTTATTTCACTTGTTGCCCTTGTCAAAAAGGGCCAATAACGCTTTGTGATGGACCTACACATACATGTAACCTAAATATTATATTTGAACAGTGTGTCATAGAATAATTGTATCAACTACTGTTCATTTACTGAATTGTGCACTTTACATTTATCAACCGGCAACACCCTTCACTTATCGAATTATCTGTCCCCGAAATAGTAAAAAAAAAGTAATTTTGATCCTTTAAGTACGTCACAACTGCAGTGCCTTCAGCACTTTGATTATTGAATGGCACGGTAGTGTCAATTGAAGGTTACGTGATAACCGCCGTATGAACACATCTGTGGATGTTTCTAAATTCAAAATTTTTCCATTTCATGTTTAAATATTAAGCCGGTGCCACTTTACAATAATTTAGACTTATTTCTAATTACCTTCAACATTCTTCGAAATTGCTCCCACTGCTCGGAAAGATGTATTTACTCTACGCCGATCGACTCCTAGTAAAAGAAAATGAAAATAATTTTCACAAGTAGTACAATTATTCCTGAAAAAAACGGAGTGATCAATTTTGAAAACGGTGTTGGTCTAGACCTACATCAAAGTGAACCTCTTGAAAACTTGGAATCCAATACCCTTATATAGCAACGTTTTGTCAAGCTATGCGTTTTACTGATAAAGTTGGCAAATATCTGCAGAAACATGTTCATGAAATTAACCTGGAATTTGCAATAGTTTTTTTATTCCCGTGTAGCGAACGTATCAAAATACTACTTATTTCTGGTTTTAACAAAAGAAGTGACAAGATATGATCGAACCTTTGTCATCCGAGAAATCTGGTTATACATGTTTCATTTCTTTCGTTTAAATGAAATCCGTTATATATATATAAATTAATTACTAAGAATTATGCGCTTTCCCTTTAAAAACGGACTGAGTTTGATTCTAGGAGTATAAAAACTTTCTCATCGCTTTTACATTGATGAATCATAGCATATGCGGAGTGGCTAATACAATTTTATAGTTTTTTTTTCAGCTAAATATATTCCTATCCTTCGTCGGTCTTCTTAATGTCGTAAATCTTTCAAAGCGTCATAATCAACAATGAAAAGTGGTTAGATAACCATTTACTAACAATTTGCCAAGGGTGTTTATATAACTTTCTTACTTTTCATTTACATATACTAACAAAATGTAGATTAATTTTTCATTGTCTTTGAGATAATTGTTCCAGTTATAGCTTTATTTTTCATCTTACCTCTATTTGTCTCTCGAAACCTTTGTTCCAAAGATTGCAATAAGTCATCAGCAAACTCGTTAAGCTCGCAAATTTGTCTTAAAGCAAACTGTATGTCAAGGTCTGCTGCTCCAGATCTACTGACAATGGCACGCAATTGTTGTCTTCTTGTTCCGTCCATGGCTTCGGCAATATCAAAAATTGCTGTCCTTAAATCATCACGGATGGTTCTGTACTCTACTTCCATCACACTTGTGCCATCGGGATTTCTTTGTACATCCTTTCTATGAGAATTCAATGTTTTTATCGCACCTCTTTCTCTTGACGAAATAGACGACCAAAACAACGATTTTATAACATTGTAAAGTAGTCGTATATCCCATTGTTCAATGTTGGTGTTTATTTTACCATCTGCTTGAAACAACTGTGTAAGGAGCTCATCAGACTTAAATCGGTGTCTATTTTCTGAAAGGAGATTTTCTAATGGCTGACTTCGGCTGCTGACTTCTCTGATAATGATTTCTCTAAGTGCCTGTCTCCCGCCAACGCCCAATTCAAATAGATATCTTACAAATCTGACGTTATCTTCAGTTGCCATTTGTGACCATTACCTGTGGACAGATACTTTTAGTGTTATTAGTAAATTAAACAAGTTAAGAGAAGGATATCAATTAAAACTTTCTTTCAGTATACCGTTCTTTTTGTCTATTACACAATGCCTATCTTAATCCTGATTTTGACCTAGAGTTATTACATACCGAAAATACTTAAGTGTAAATTATAACGAACTATACAATTTCCTTATAAGACAGTTTTGATAAAAGAAACAAGCAAATATCGAATCATACCATTTTTAAAACTATAATTTATCATTATATACCTATGTAAATTTGCCCGATCTAGTGACTTGAAAAAGAATTGAGCAATAAATGAAACAAGAGCACCGCTGAGACGAGGCAAAATACACCTTATGACAAATTTACAAGGACGCATTATGGACATGGATAAGAATGTACCAAATAGAAAGATAACTAAAACTGCCAGTTTTCAATCACAACCACTTTTCAATCATCCATTATAGCAATTCTTTACTTTTAACCTTATTTGTCATATTACCGAACTGTTAACACATCTAGTGTTTACCTTGACAACATGTACCGTGTGCCCAACCGTGCTCTGTTTGAGACGGGCTTTAGTTCAAAATATGTAAAATTTACGTTTTCCACTTCTCCTTAATTTCCCAGCTACAAATCGCAAAAATTTGCTATACAGAATCAGATTTTTTTCAGTCTGCAGAAATGGATATTATGTTTGGCCACTGTTCACTATCATGAAAAAATAATTTACATTGTAAACTGGGCTACAAAAACATTGCCTTTTTACTGTGCAATTATTAATTGAAACTTAATAAGTCAGTAAAGTTACAGTAACGTAACCACAGAATAACATTCTCTCTGATAATTGTTCAGTAAGCTGTCACTAGCAGTGGATCATGCAGACCCTTAGGGCCTAAAAGTTTCACAAGAAATATTTTTTTTCTGTTATGCAAATTGAGATGAACATCTATGCCCCGATTGTGACAGCTTTACTACTGGAAATAGATATCAAAATTCAAAAATGGCCATATAAAAAGGTTAAAATTGTTTATTACTATTTATTTGAAGTTGAATTATTCCAAATTTCTCCAAAATACCATTACCATTGTGTGACGTATTATATGTGTTACAGGTTATATATTGTTAACCGATTGAAACGTTGCACAACAGAAAAATGAGTCAATGATACATAATAATGATTCCGGTAAAATTTCAAAAAGCTGTTACATATACAAGCTGAAATGATGATAAAAGCAGAATTGTAAGAGAAAAATTAATTTGATAACTTCTCTGTTAGTTATTGTCGAAAAATGTGTTGGCCGAACGGAAAGTGGCAGTACTTGAAAAAATTATACAGTCCATGCTTTCTAGTAACAAGTTAACATATTAGTAATAGAAGATAATTGAATATTTTGACCTGATTTCATTTTGATAAAGATAATTCAATTAAATCAAGGTTGCATGCCAAATATAAACACATTCGTTGAAATCCTTTTATTAAAGTTATTGTGTAGAAAACAAAAAATTCACAGAACATTTGTTGTAAAAAGGGTCATAACTCATCAAGTAACAAGTTCATTGCAATAAAAATCAAACATCAATTCTGTTAAAACCAATAATTGCACTTAAAAGATGCTTAAAGAGAGACATAACTCAATTAAGTGTGAGTTGCTTGCAGTGAAAATGGAACTTTAAGTTTTGATAAACGTACATGACAAATATAAAATAAAAACCAATAATCTATGGACAAACGGACAAACTGACGGACTAACAAACAACGACATACAATATGTCCCGAAGGTCTTCGTACGTATAAAAAGAAGAGACCTTAAACGTATAATAATTATGCTACTAAAATTATAGTGAGAACTTGATTTGATTGACCATGTTCATAGGCGGCATTGGATATTGAATACTCTTTTCTGCCAACCAACTTCATAATCAGCTGTTAATTAAGATTCATAAATATTGCAAAACTAAATTAATCGTGTAAAATTATTTTAAGAAATTTTCTTAAGATATGCAAGAGATTTACACTAGAAACTTTGATAGCTCAAGAGACGTAATGTATTTCTGCCGTTTGAAATATAAACATTCTACATTATGCTCTTTTTTATGGTACATGTACCGCCCTAGGATGATAAATTGAGCCTTTGTTTTCAGCCTAAACAAGCATATTGTCATGTGCCGTGATACCGCAGAAGGCGTCCATGTCAGTGTTGTATTTATTCATTTACATGTTCGAATCACGATTAGGTATTATTACATTTGAGTGTTTAATATCTCTTTTTCACCTTTGACCGGTTTTGTTTCAAATACTTAAAATTGCATGAAATAGACTTCTGTACACAGGCTTATATGCATGTGTTGTATATTGGTTCAAATATTCAAATATCAACATTTCGTATCTTAGTATGTTTGTAATAGTTTGATAAAATAACAAGAAACACCGTTTAAAAAAGATAATCGACGGAAGAAAAACTGGTTAACTAGCATAATATGCTAATTCTAAGTTTTCCATGCAAAGTCATATAGAAATGTTAGCATAGCTTGCAAAATAATGACATAAAATTTTTTGTAGGGTTATTGATCTTGAAAAATGGAACACTTTAAGATGTATGTGTTTCTAAACAAACCTGTCTTGTTTTGGTAAGTGAACTAAATTTCTGACAATGTTATCTACGCAGTCGATAGGGAATACTTGAATTTACATGCATAAAATATATGAAAATTATAAACATTATATCAATTGAACACATCCAATTATCATTATATATGAGACACTTATTGAATATCATAAAGTACCAGATAAAGACTGACATTTTTCTCGTTATTTTGGACAAAATGTAAAAATCAGATCTTGTGTTAAATAAACTCAGTAATTTTTTGCGTAAAATATGATAAACAAGATCATTAAGGAAAGGCGGCGTTCAATGAACGCAATCCCCATACGACCCAGAAACAAGAACCAGTGGCAGGGAGCCCAGGCGGACCCCAAACTCAAACAGGACAGGGCACAAAACAGGGCACGGACAGGTTAATCACTGAAATGATAAATAATTTGCAAATGATAAGGAATTCAAAGAAAACAAATAAATGATTGAAAAATAGACCCACAAAGTCAAAAGGCACAGGGGAAGGGGACAGGAGACCGGAGGAATGGGTGGGGGGTTAATCAAAGAAATAAAAACTAGGGGCAAAGTGGAAGATATTTACCGTAGACAAGAAAACACAAAGGACACAAGAAAAAATGTCACCAAAACAGTATGAAACAACATAGACATCCATCTGAGGAACGCAGAGGGTGCCGCCTTGGAACGGTCAGCAGCATAATAAGTAAACTGCTCACTAGAAAATGTAATGATTTCTGAACGCAGTACAAATGTTTTGTGAGAGGAAATATTGTAAATAACTGAGCAAGTTAACTTAAAGTTTTAAATACCTATCCTTTACATTGTATTTTGAAAATAACCTTTGCCTTTACCTTTTTTTATGATGGCAAAAAAAAAACTATCCTTTACATTTTAGTTTAGAACTACATGTATGTATCTTGGAATAACAAGATCTATCCTTTACATTTTATTTTAGAATTGCCAATAGAATTCTCATATTTCATTTTATGAAAACCCTTCTTCTATTCTTATTCTTTGGGTTTGTGTTATCAAACAATCCCTTTAAGGGTGTTGATATATTTAGAACACTATATACCGTTAAGTCTAAATAATCATACCAGGACAGTAATTATTCCGGTGTAATATAACATTTTGTCCTCCGTTAAAAATTTACCCCATATGGGTCATTTGTCAATATTGAGAACTGATCCTTTGTCATTTTTCAACGTTGAGAATTGTGCCTGCCAGCAATTCAACTTTAGCTTTTGACCAAAAAGTCGTTGAGAAATGATCAATCGTTAAATTTTGATCAAATAAGGGTCATTTTTAACGGTTAGTTAAATTTAATTAAAGGTCTGTTAAACTTTGTAGAAACGGTTAGAATAACAGAATCTCTAACAAGCGTCATAGAAATGATTTCATAAGCATAATGTGACAAATCCTGGGCCATTCGAACTGCTTTGGAAAGAAAATCAGTATGTTGGAGTGGGAACTGATTAACGAAAGTTTAAGACAATGATTTTCAACAGATGGGTCTATATGGTCGGAGTCAATCTTCTAAAGAGGAAGCGATTTTTCAAACTATTTTATGTCCGATGATAATGGTCATTTTACAAACTAGTACACTAAACTGTTAAAATTTATGATAATATAATAGCTAGCCAGGGTTTTAAGAAATATTGTATTAGCATTGTGTTATGCCGTGCCCAAACTTATTTATCTTCTTTTTTTTTTACATAATCCAGACATAGATATCATAAATAAATAAAACAAAACTTATGTTTAACTTCCTGTGGGACAACAAACAAGACAATATATCAAGAGATAAGATTATTTAAGATAACCGTCATGGGGGAAGGGGGGGGGGGCTTAAAATGTTAGACATTGAAACTTTAAATGCTTGGGTTAAACACATTAAATTGCAGTGACTATATCTGGGTTAAAGTTTATGTATATGAAAATATGTAAAATAGATATGGGAAACAATTTATATTTTAAAATGAAATCTAAACATAAAAGAAAATTTTGATATTAGATCTAATTTTTTTAAAGACGTACTCAGTGCTTGGTCGTATACAAACTTCAATAAAAAATAACTGTTGTTGGTAAAGAAATAATATGGAACAATACAAATATAAAACAAAATAATAAGCCATTTGTTTTCTGTGAATGGATGGACAAGGGCATAATTTTTATCGAACACATAAAAATTATACGATTACAGGGAAATATTTTTATTTAGCTTTAACGAAATCCAAAACCTTTATGGAATAGCCCAATTAAACTTTTTCAACAATCACTAACTCGTAAAATGCACACCAAAAAAAGGAAAATAAAACTAAAATTTAAAAGGGATTCAATACAAGGCAAAGTCTGTCGTCCGTCCACTGTTGTTCGTTAATACTCTAGTGGTCAAATATTAATTTATTACCCTTCCCCTACCGAGTAAGAATACCAGACTGCGTTAAATCAACTGTCCGTCTCTTCGCCGATGACTGTCTCCTTTACCGGCAAATTAAAACCAGAAAAGAACATCTCAAACTACAAACAGACCTGAAATCACTGGAAACTTGGGCATCTACTTGGGGTATGAAATTCAATGCCAAAAAATGTTATGTTATAGTATCAACAACAGATCCACTAACTTTTTACCAACTAGACAATCATATCCTACAACAAGTTGATGAAAATCAATACCTTGGGTGTCACTTTTACAGACAATCTAAAATTTGGAAACCCCCAAACATCACGAAGATTACCAACAAAGCCAGCTCTACACTCGGATTCCTCAAACACTGCCCACTGCTCTGCAGGAAAACAGCCTACTTATCCCTTGTTAGATCCACTCTTGAATACAGCTCAATTGTATGGGACCCATTCCTACAGAAAAGATATAGACAAGCTTGAGTCGATCCAACGGAAGGCTGCTAGATTTATTTCTGGGGATTACAAATCAAGAGATCAAGGCTGCGTTACCAGGATGTTGAGGCAACTTGAGCTATCTCCATTACAAGACAGAAAGGAAAATGGCACGATTGACATTCTTCTTCAAGGTGGCTGAGGGGCTGGTGCGCAGCCATGCCCACCGATACCTATCTGACCCCTATTCGTGGTAAAACGCCTAATTAAACCTAAGAAACTAGACAATTACATAACTAAAAAAACATTGTAGAAAAAACAAGCTATAGAACCATCATAAGTGCTATAAACCTATTATCTCAAAAAGTGACCAATTTGAACATTCATTCTTTCCTAAGACTATTAGTGATTGGAATAACTTAGACAGTGCGTTGTGTGCGCAGAGACAGTACAGAGCTTTAAAACAGCTCTCCAACAATGCTACTAAAATACTTAGCTCCTCTCTCCCGCTGCGTACATACCGGAAGGTTCTGCAGTGTACACATTCAGATTCAGATTCAGATTCAGTAAGACAACATTAAAAAAATCATTGCTGTTTCAAATGAAACGTCGAAATACCCCTGCACCGCAAAATGACGTTAGCGTAACGTAACGAAAGTAATCAATAGAAAGGGAATAGTTTGTTTAAGACACGTATTTGTTATTTATATCAAGCTTTGAGGAGTGACAGTACACTGTGTGTGTGTGTGTGTGTGTATTTGCGTTTATTTATACTCGCCACCGGTTGCCCATATGGGCGAGTCCCCCAGAAGAGTATTAGTCATTTTAGATTTTTGGAGGATAGTGCAGATACAGAAAGATGCCCCAATTCCAGAAGCTTCTCCTGGTTCTTTAGCGTGCCAAGTGTTTAAGCACCCATACACGGGACCTCGATTTAAAGTCTCATCCGAAAGACTGATTAGTAATTTTAGTTGGCCAGCCCGGGAATCGAACCCACAATGTCGAGATTACAAGTCTCGCGCTCTTACCGATTGAGCTATGCGGGCTGGTAAACAGTACACTGCGCAACATCGATGGTAAACACTTTATGACATCCCTTTCCTGGAGGAGGCGGAGTTTCGAAGTCACATGCTTATGACATCACAGAAAAACAAGATGGAGGCTTCCAAAACGGAGGCGCGGGAAATTGTCCAGAAAAAATACCATTTTTCTGGTTCAAACTCCCTTCAAAGATTGGGAGACATCATCTTTCAACACGAGAAACAAACCAACTCTCTTTTCGTGTAAGTAAAGACCCGTAAATAAGCTTAAGATACCCTGTATGTTTCATTCTATTATTGTCAATTTTGTTAGAAATTATACTGAAAAGCGAACGGAACAAATACGCGGAAAGTGTTACTGGACACTAAGGCCCCCACGATTACACGTTTAAACGGGTTCGTTTCGATTTTCATTCATAAACGTTTACGATATTGTTTACCGTTTAATCGAAATGACCATATTGTCTTACAAAATTTCTTAATCATTGCCTGTAATCAACTACTAATCATGGATTTTATCAATTCTAGTGGTTTATTCCTAAGTAAACAAACGGAAAATATGTGTTTACAACCCTCCATACAGCATTACGGTGCAAAATTGCTCGTGACATAATACATTTTTGGTAAAACATGGGGTTACAATGCAAAAAATGTGTGCTGACTATATAGTGATGAGCCCTGCACATTCTTTATTTGTATAAAAAATAGAAAGAAAGACATCATTTAGCGACTTAAATAATACATGGTGTGTATAGTACATAGAGGTACCACGGTTTAAACGGCATCGTTTCGGTTCTTAGCAATCGTGTAAACGTTACAAAAAATTGTAAACGTGGGAGCCTTACTGGACACACAGGTACCCCTCATGACCTCCCCACTCACAGGCACTAGACACAATTATTTTACACATATACGCTCATTATACTATATAATATATAAAGAATACATTATTTTACCCATATACACTCATAATACTATATATAAAGAATATTCTTTATATATAGTATAATGAGCGTATATGTGTAAAATAATAATTATTGTGTCTAGTGCCTGTGTCCCCACTGGCACTGTAGAGACTGTCTGTATTTGTGCGATATTTTGCAGACAGTTTCTCCCCATTTTATTCTTTTAAAAAGATCGTTTTTTTCTTATTTGATATAAATGGGTTGACGTAGCCTACAGAGCCCCCTCTTGACTAGATCTACAGGGTTGAGACAACTCGGCCCTATGCCTGTATACCAGCTCGGCACGGGTCAACTCGGCCAACTTAAAAAAAACCAAAAAACATTACTTTTGTTCTGATTACTTGCATGTTATCAAGACCATCTAATCACAGGAACCTGAAATTATATCCAAAACAAAAAAATAACGATTTAAAAAAAGTCCCATATATATAGATCTACTATAATTTTTATAGTATATATATGGGATTTTTTTTAAATCGTTATTTTTTTGTTTTGGACATAATTTCAGGTTTCCTGTGATCTAATGTATTTTAAATGAAAATAAGAGATATCTGCAGATCAGGTATACTATTATATTATTGTACATAGGATGGTCCCCTTTTGGTCCCAAAATTTTTTAATTTTTTTCCAGAAAATTTTGTGCAAAAAAAAAAGGGAACTTGTTTTTTAACTTTTTTTAAATTTGGGTTTTTGGGGTTGTCGCATTTTTGAATTAAAATACACTGTCTTGGGATAAAAAAATAACCCCAAAAATTTTTAAATTAAAAACATCTAGGGTCATCAGCCCATTTTTTGAAGGGGAGCTTAAACGGAGAGAAAATTATGGTCCCCAAGGTATGTTAATTGAGGGCCCTTTTTTTAATTCAGTAAAAATTTTTGTAACAGAATAAAATTTTCACTACATTTTTCAGCAGACGCCCCTTCACTTGTGGGGAACATAAAATTTTAAATAAGTTTAACTTTTAAATAGGGGGTAAAAAAAAAGTTTTAAAAACCCCGGCAGCTTTGGTTTTTCCTTTACAATGACAGTTTTTAATTTGAAAGGGAAAAAAATTCAAATCCAATTCACATAAAGCAGCACTTCCCCACTTTCACTTTAAAAATGGGTGGCAACAGTATTTGGTGGCATTCCCAATGTGTAAAGGAAAACAAATTTTTTTCCTGATTACGATCGGAAAATGGGCAAGCACGCCGCGGTACCCGCGGGGCAGTAACTATACTACATTGTATCTATCTCATGCAACTAGTTAAATCGACCCAAAGTCAGATCAGCCCCAAGTCAAATCGGCTCCAAAATCAGTCAAATCGGCCTGCAAAATTAGTCAAATATGCAACACAAAACAATTTTAAAAGTCAAATCGGCCCCAAAACTAGTTCAAATCGGCTCAAAACTAGTCAAATTGGCCCCCAAAAACTAGTATCAAATCGGTCCTTAAGTTATTTGTTGGTTATTGAAAATGACTGATAATTGTATAGACTGTGGAAGTGTTGTGAGGAAAACGGCAGGAAAGGCAGTCACTTGTGGATTTTTGTGACAGATGACAACATAGGAAGTGTAATTAACCGGTGAGTTACTTTTTAATTTGACTAAAACTTTATCAGGAGTAAAAATATTGCCATTACATTTGAAAATATATAATCATGACTAACATGTTTAAATACTTAAAAAAATAATGGTGAATTTTAATTGCCATAGCAAAAATAATTAAAAAAAAAACAAAACATATCTATATCTAAATTCAATTTTTAAAAGAGCAGTTTTTATCTTGACTTTTTTTTTTTTTTTTGAAAAAAAAAGTAGAAGGGTATTGCTATAGTCTTATTTCTTGGTGTATTGTCTTCATACTTGGCCACAAAAACCCTTGGGACAAGACCTTGCAGTAGACCACACTGAACCTTTGACCTTCATCCCATAAATGACTTTGACCTTCAAGGTTAAAAGTCCCAAATTTTGCTTGTTCATGCTGTTATTGACTGTAACTTTGTTATTTCTGAATGGGATTGTCTTCAAACTTGAAACATAATAATCTTCAAGGATAATCCCTTAAAAATAATTTGACAGACCTTGACCTTCACTCATAAATGACCTTGACTTTGAAGGTCAAATTATTGAATTTTATTTTTTTTGGCTATTATTGGCTGTAACTTTGTTATTTTTGATTGGATTGTCTTCAAACTTGAACATAATAATCTTCTAGGATAACGCTTAAAAATAACCAGACAGACCTTGAACCTTCCCTCATTAATGACCTTGACCATTTTTCATTGTTTTTTTTGCTGTAACTGGCTGTAACTTTGGCTATTATTGAAGGGATCAACTTCATATTATAACAAAACATACTTAAGGACAAGACTTTGTCACCAAACCACATGTAACCACCAAATGTGACACCACCCAGCACTTTGACACCAAACCAAGCACAATGACTTTTCACCACATGTCACCACCACGCTTGACTCCACCACATGTCACCACCACATGACTCACCACGTGACTCCACCAGTGACTCCACATGTCACCCACAACATGAACACCACAATGTGACACGGAACCCAACGTGACTCCACATGTTCATCACAAACATGACACCAACCATGTGACAACCAAACATGACCACACCCACGTGTCCACCACAGCATGACACACCATGTCACCACCATCGACTTCACATGTACCGCCCAACCACGTGAGAATGTGATACCACATGTCACATACTCCACGTGTCAACACCACGTATGTGCGTGTTTCTATTTATCAGAATTGCGTGTTTCTGTTTATATATATATTATATAATTATAGTATATATAAAAGGATTTTGTTCAAACATTTCTTTGAGAAAGGGTAAAAAATTAAAGTCGAGCGTTGCCCCCGCCTGCTGGTGGCTCTTGGGGTTCCTTGGTGCCATGACAACCAGAGTTTCTGCTTATAATTAAAATTCTTTGAACAATTTTTAAAGTTGACTACCAAAGGAACATTCCTGTGAAAAGTTTAGATGGAATTGGCTTTAGAGGTTTAAGAGGAGATGTTGTTTAAAGTTAAAAAGTTTATGGACAGACGGGTGGACAGGTGAGGTAACAAGCAAAAACTTGATTGTCCTGCAAGAATAATTATCAAGACTAAGTCATAGTTTGATTTCCAGTTTTTATGTAATTGCCCACTCTTAATTCAGGGGTTCCCAAAACGGTCAGGGGAAAGTCAGGGAAATTTTGAAATTGGTCAGGGAAATTTGAAAAATCATTGCAAAAGTCAGGGAATTTTGTTAGAAATTTTTTTTTTTGTCAAACAGCAAAAAGGCAAAATCAAGTAAAAGCTAAGGCAGTTTCTTCCCAAATTATTTGGGTTATCTTTGTTTATTTTTGAAATTATGAAGCTTCTGTTTTTTTTTCATATTCTTTACTCTTAATAAAAATGATTATGCTTCTGCCTATTTTTGTCTTAAACAAGTAACTAACCCTTATTAAGAAAGAAGCTAAAAGGAGTTTAAAGCATCCATTGCTCCTGAGCTATTTTATGGTTTGTTCTTGTGAAAGAGGCTGATAATCTGCTCAGGAGGCTGAAAAAAAGATGAAAATGGACTTGCTTTTGAAAGTCAAATGCCCCAAGTGCAATGCCTTCAAGTGGTGAAGGTGAAAGAAAAAAGTAAATTAAAAGAATCCAGTTAAGATATTGAGAAACTTGAGAAACACTTTGTGGGACTTCGATTAAGTGCCATGTTGGTGTTTTGGCACACATGCCATTTTAAACCATAACTTTGAGATCTAACGGGCCATAGCTAGTTATACCCCAAAAAACGAAGTTTTTTTGGGGGGGTAAATATAGGAATCAACCCGGTTTGGTTCGGTCGGTTCGTTGGTCGGGCGGTCGGTCGGTCCGCCCAGACGTCTGTTTGCATTTTTCCTTGTCCGGAGCATAACTTGAAAACTAATGGGTTGGAATTTTCAATATAACTACATACAATGGTCAAGCACATTTGAGAGGAAAGTGCAGTGCACAAGAACCATAAAACTCTATCTTGACTAATTACAGAGTTATTGCCCTTTGTTTACCTTTTCCTTGTCCGGGGCATAACTTGAAAACTACTGGTTGGAATTCAAAACAAACTTCAAATACAATTGTCAAACACAATAAGGGGAAGTGCAGATGCAGCAAGAACCATAACTCTATCTAAAGTAATTACAGAGTTATTTGCCCTTTGTTTGCTTTTTTCCATTTGCTTTTTTTTTGTCCGTTACATTTTCCTTGTCCGGACCATAACTTTGAAGACTAATGATTGGAATTCAATATAACTACATACAATTGGTCAAGGCACATTGGAGAGGAAGTGCAGTGCGTAAGAAACATATAACTCTATCTTGACTAATTACAGAGTTATTGCCCTTTGTTACTTTTCCTTGTCTGTGGCATAACTTGAAAACTACTGGTTGGAATTCAAAACAACTTCAATACAATTGTCAAACACAATAAGGGGAAGTGCAGTGCACAAGAACCATAACTCTATCTAAAGTAATTACAGAGTTATTGCCCTTTGTTGTTTTTCCATTGCCTTCTTTTTTTTTGTCCGCGGACCATAACTTGAAAACTAATGGTTGGAATTCAATATATACTACATATCAATGGTCAAGCACATTGAGAGGAAGTGCAGTGCATAAGAACCATAACTCTATCTAAAGTAATTACAGAGTTATTGCCCTTTATTACTTTTCCATTGCTTTCTTTTGTCCAGACCAATAACTTGAAAAACTAATTGTTGCAATTCATTATAAACTTCATACAATGGTGCCAGCACATTGAGAGGAAGTGCAGTGCACAAGAACCATAACTCCATTTTGACTTATTACAGATTACTGGCCCTTTGTTTTTTTTCCCCTTGTCCAGAGGCATGGACTTTAAAACTACTGGGGTTTTTGGGAATTCCCCAAAACAACCTTCAATACAATGGCCAAGCACAATAAAGGAAGGGGAATGCATGCACAAATAACCATAACTCCATCTTGAGGACTAATTACAGAGTTATTGCCCTTTGTTACTTTTTCCAAATTGCTTTCTTTTGTCCGGAAACATAAACCAAGGGGGCAAGGACGTGAAGTGGTTGCAACACTTGGTTCAATGCGAGCGAAATTGGTTGCAAAACTTTTGACAAAATGGCAAACACCGCCGTGATTTTTTTAAAAGCGGGTGAGACGAATTTTTGCGCAGGCAAAAGTGGGGGTTTCTTTGTTATTTGATGTTCATTAGTATGTCTATTCCATAATGCAATATATATACCACAACTCGTTTAAAGGTTTCAGCATCCATACGATTCTGTTTTGACGAAGGTTATTTGAAGATATAGAACTGATTTAAAGTTAGATTATTTTTTGAAATTTGACAACGTGACTGTTCTCGTCGGTTTTTCTCCTTATTTATTCGAATTTGTAAGTTTAGAACTGCATTTAACAATAACAATATATGTTCTTCTTTTCTGTCAAATGCAGTTCATAATTGTTTAGTTCGCAAGTCCGAAGTATGACGTTCAATACACAAAAAAAATCTTGTTCAAGCACATTTTGGTTGCAGACTTAAACTTCAAGCAATTTTTGATTGCCAAACTTATTCTTATTCTATTGAAATCCATAGTAAAAAACTTTGCAAAAAGGATTGTAGTAGTTTATATTTTTAACCTATTTTCAATGGCAAATTAAAATTTACATTTAAAGTTCTTTTCTTTTTTTTGTTATAAATGTTATTTATACTTTTTCTTTTTTCAACAAAATAGCCTTTAGTTTTTAAATTCCTGGTTTTCCCGTTC